>NC_053430.1:70801393-70827022 GCF_007990345.1 Gossypium hirsutum
AAATCTACCTAGCCATGGTTCAAATTTTGTTAATTGATGGAGATGATATTCGGCCATGAATGTTACATTCTTGGTTGGTATTTTGATGTCTTTGGTGATGAGGTATGAAGATGGTTGATTTTGAGTGTTTAATAAAAAAAGGATGCATGAGTTATTGTTAAATAATGGTCGAATGTAGCATGATTAAAGATGTGAATAAATTGAAGTTAAGGAGGTTGTCAATGAAAAATATGAGTTGGATGAGGCTTAAAGAATAAAAATCTAGGTGACTAGAGGTCAAGGACATTCGGTCATAGGCTTGTGTGCTAGCAAAATCGGCCAAGTGTTTATGTGGTGGAAATTAAGTGTTAAATGGAATGAAAATGATATTATATGGGGGTATGTATATTCGGCCATATGAGTAAGTATATAGATGATGTTAAATTTGATTATGTATAATGGGCATTAAGATGTGGAACATAAGAAATGTAGTCATATGTGGAATTACATGATGTTATAGTTGACATTGTACACACATACATCCATTCGGCCATCAACATGAGTAATTAGTGAGGATGGTTGCCGAATATACAAACATACATAAGCATGTGTAATTGAATTATGAATGTTTAACAAGATGGTTAAACTAGTGAATTATTGATTAAGCTCAAGGAGCTAAAGGAGGAGAATCAAGCAAAGGCAAAGAAAAGATCACTGAGTAGCCGAGTTGGAACCGTCTTACCCAACACAAGGTAAGTCATTAAGCATGTAGTTGGTATTATTTCAAATGGTCATAATGTTTATGTATTGATGCTGAATGGAATGAATAAATATACATATATATATATGCATGTACGTATGTGATGATGAAATTGTTGAATGAAAAGAGGTAAGATGTACTGAGTTGTTGATCTCGGCACTAAACGTGCGGGTATAACCATTTATGACCATGAGATTGGCGCTAAGTGCGCGGGATTAAATTGTACAGCACTAAGTGTGCGATTTGACTATGTTGCACTAAGTGTGCGAAATGAATATGATGCACTAAGTGTGCGAATTGACCATGCGGCACTAAGTGTGCGAGTTTGACTATGTAGCACTAAGTGTGCGATTTGATTACGTAGCACTAAGTGTGCGAGTTGATTATATAGCACTGAGTGTGCGGACTCAATATACATTCGTGAATCATTATGGACACTATGTGTGCGACACTATTGAGTCGATCGCGGACAGCGGATCGGGTAAGTGTCTTGAGTACATGGCTAATAGGTGTTATGCTTATACTTGGTGTTGAGCTCGGTAAGTTTGAACCTATGTGACAAATATACTTGAAGTCACGTACATAAATTTTATCGTAGGATGGGTGAAAGGCCGTTTAGTCGTTTGATTGTAACGAAAATAAATTGATTTATGAAAATGCTTCAATGTCCTATTGATGAGTATATGGAATGTGAATGCATGAATTGATATGAAACTGAATCGATAGGTTGGAGGAACGATGGTATGGTTCGGTATGGATGGAGTAAATTGTCTCGTTCTATTTTGTATCCTCTTGTGATAATGTTATTGATGGATGGTAGTGCATTGCTTATGACTTACTGAGTTATAAACTCACTCGGTGTTTCCTTGTCACCCATTATAGGTTGCTTGGACTCATCTATTTTTGCGGGGTCAGGCCGTCATCGAAGTCATCACACCGGATAGCAAGTTTTGGTACTTTCTTCTTAGTTGGCTTAGAAGAACATTTTGGCATGTATAAGCTATTACGTTGTGTTTGAACTTTGGCATGTAAACTTTAAGCCATGCGAAAATGGCACGAATGTTCGATTGAGTTGGATCAAGGGTAGGCATGAAATGGACCTAGTTACTTTCGTAACAGATGCTGGCAGCAGCAGTGTCATGAGATTGAAAAAATCACTAAAAATAGTAGGAGTGGAATTAATTGATGAATAAATTATGTAATCGAAGCTCGATGAGTCTGTTTTCATGAGGAAGTAACGAAAGGATCATATGGGCAGTATATTAAGAGATAATCAGATTTTTGTGGGACAGGGACAGAACGGTTTCTGGATTCCCTGCTCCGACTTTGGAAATTCATTATAAATTAACCAGAGATAATTAGGGGTCGTACCATATATGTACAGATTCCTCTCTGAGTCTAGTTTTCATAGAAACAAACGGCATCAGTATTGAAGCACCGTGCAGGGAGATATACAAGACGTAATGGGCAAAGGTCAGCGTAGTCGACCCCTGCAACATGAAAGACTTTGACTAATAAACTGTACTAATTGGCCTGACCAAAAATTCTAGAAAAAAATACATAGATGGGCACATGAGTCTAGTTTCTGGGAAAAATTACGAAACTGATTTTCGAGTTACGAAACTCAAGATATGATTTTTAAAACGACTAGTACACAGATTGGGCAGTGTCTGGAAAATAAATTTTATAAGGGGTTAAAGTCAGTTAACACCTCGTGTTCGACTCCGGTGTCGGTTTCGGGTTCGGGGTGTTACACAGGGTTTGACTACACTGACCTTTGCGCATTACGACTTATATATCTCCTTGTACAGAGCTTCAATACTGATACCGTTTGTTTGTATAGAAACTAGACTCAAAAAGGAATCTGTAAATATATGGAACGACTTCTAATTATCTCTGTTTAATTTATAATGAATTTCCAAAGTCGGAACAGGGAATCCAGAAACCGTTCTGGCCCTGTTTCGCGAAAACTTAAATATCTCATAATATACTGCTCATATGATCATTTAGTTACTTTGCTATGAAAATAGATTCATCAAGGTTCGATTACATAATTTATTCACTATTTAATTCCATTCCTACTATTTTTAGTGATTTTTCACATTCACATCACTACTGCTATCAGCATCTACTTTTAAGGTAGACTTTACCTATTACATAGTTTCCATGATTCAACTAACCCTTTAGCATATATAGCACAAATTATGATAGTGAATAACCATTCTAATGGCCAATCCTTGCCAAGCATATCCACACCTCTCAATAACCATATTCATACCAAATGATTATAACATTATGCTCAAAACATATATAAGCCATTTTCGCATGGCTATCCAAAATTATACAAATCCAAAGGGTCCATGACCCACAACAAAAAGGGTAGTCCTATACATGCCATTTCAAAGTTCAACCAAAAGTGTACCAAGAGGGGCTTTGATAGTGTGGGCGATTTCGACTTCAATAATCCCGAGTCCGATAACTGACGAACCAAAATCTATAAAACAGAGATTCAAAGAAACGGAGTAAGCATTTAATGCTTAGTAAGTTTTGAGCCATAAAATTAGACACAACTAAAGGGTAGCATTCATATGGCTAAACGGATAATTTCATATGCACAAATTCTCAATATCACTTACTTCACATTACCAACCCTTATATTCATACACAAAAGATCAACTTAGCCAAAGGCCAAAAGCTCATTAATCGACTGAGCGAATAATATTTAAACGAAATCACTACTCCAATGCGTATACGAAACGTACCTCATCGTTGGGATTTTTTTCGAGCGTATTAATTGAAATTATTACAGCAAGATCGCTCATTCCCAACCCAAGTACCTTCGGAATTTAGCCGGATATAACTACTTGCTCAAATGCCTTCGGGACTTGACCCGGTTATAGTAACTCGCACAAATGCCTTCGGGACTTAACCCGGTTACAATAACTTGCACAAATGCCTTCGGGACTTAGCCCGAATATAATAACTCGCACAATTGTCTTCGGGCTTAGCCCGGAATTAGTCACTAGCACAAATGCCTTCGGGACTTAGCCCGGTCATCATCCGAATATCCATGCACATATCAATAAATCATGACACATCTCCATTTCAATTTCATGACTAGAATTCAAACACAAGTCACTTATCAAGCATTATCATTTCAGCTCAATAGCTACATACAAGAGCATGATTTTGATTTACTTAAAACATGATTTAATCGAATCATAATCTAAGCTTCATTACTCAAAGACTTACCTCGAATGTGGTCGAACGATTTCGACGGCTATTCGATCACTTTTTCCTTTCCCTTATCCAACTGTGGTCCTCTAAGCTCTTGAGCTAATTCAAACAAATTTAACTTATTAAAGTCTCATTATGCTAGCTTATGGCTGAATATGACAAGGAATTTGATAGGTCATATGGCCACTTTTTAGCTCAAATACACAATGGTCATACGCATTTTTAATCACATTAAGTAATTTAATACAATTCATTCGAACATCAAAAGAGAAGCTCAAGGTACTTAGCCCATATATACATTAGACATTAGAGTCACATATGTACGAAATCACGAATTGAATTCAACATATTAGCTAATATTCCCCTTAGCCAAATTTTCTAAGTCAAGATAAAGCCATCAATATGCTTACCTATGGCCGAACATACACATCAACTTATGTACTCATTCATGTGGCCGAACATACATGTCTATGTTGAGGCCGATTGCAACACTTAATACATTCTACAAGTATGGTCACTTGTATTGACTAAACACCATTTTGTTTCAAGTTCAAAACTTGGCCAATACACATATATACACTAGTAAATCAAACACTAACATTTGCACTTCACCTTACTACCATTTCTCATCCGAATAACGTGAACAACAACCATATTTCTCTTCTACTTCCTACCATGGTCGAATGCATCACAACACCATACCATTTCAATTTTGGTCATGGTTAAACAAAGAACTTAATGTCTCACTCAAAAATGCTAAAAAGAAGATTCAAGAGTCATCAATCCACCATCACATGCATCATTACAAAGCTTCACTTTTAGCATGCAAATGACATCAACACAAATCCACCTTAGCCGAATATCATCCCCATGACATAGTAAAGATTTGAACCATGGGCTAGTTAGAACTCAAGCTAACTACTAAAAACATGCATGAATCTCATGGCACAACATCAAACATACCTTAACCTAGATACAAGTATGGCCGAACCTCTTCCTAATCCTCTTCCAAGCTTAACATGAAGCAAGAGCTCCTTCCCTCTTCCTTAGAACTTTTGGCCAAAAGAAATGAAAAAGGATGGACACTTTTTTTTTCTTTGTTTCTTTTCTTCAATTCACGGCAATGGGGGGGAAACAACCACACACATTCCTTTTTTTTTGTTTCTCCTCCTACTAACATTAATATTTTATTGCCCATGCTCTTTATTTTATTATTCCTAACATAAAGCATCAACCCAACATGTTTATGACATGTTTTAGCCATAACATTTTGTCCACCCTCATGCTCATGGCCGGCCACTACTAATTAGGGGGGAAAATTGACATGCAAGTCCTCCCTTTTGATTACATGCACTATTAGATCCTTATAGATTAGCCTATCACATTTCAAAAGTGTCACACAAGTCCTATGTACTACATTCACTTGCAATTAACTAAATCAAAGCTTAAGATTTTCGCACATTCATATTCACATATTTAGACAATAAATACCACATTCAAATAATTTGGTGACTCGGTTTAGCGGTCCCAAAACCGCTTTCCGACTAGGGTCACTTTAGGACTGTCACAGGGTGAGTTTACGAAAACTCAGTGTGAAATCCCCTACTATAAAAAGGACCAGTCAGTCATATAAAAGAATTAAAAGTCTGGCCCCAGCATTACTTACAGTTTCAGTATCAATTGGGCCTTAGCCCACTATAACAGACAATACCAGGTGGGCCTTAGCCCATTATAGAATAAGAAACATTATCAGAACTAGAATCAAAATGAGAATCAGAATCAGAATTAGGTGATAGAATCAGAATCAGAATCAGAATCAGAATTAGGTGACAAAATTAGAATCAGAATCAGTATCAGGTAACAGAATCAAAATCAGAATGTGAATGCAATCCCAACCCAATCTAGCCGTATACACCCCCATACCAACCTTACACCATGTGGGGAGACTACTCGACCCACCCAACCTCTACACACCATAGAAATTGCAGCGAGGCTGCCAAATATTGTGACGAAGTCACCAGATACAAATATTGTGGCTAGGCCACCAGAACAGATATATATATGTAGCCAAGCCACCAGATTACAGCGAGGCTACCAGATATTGTGACGAAGTCACCAGAACAGATATATGTGGCGAGGCCACCAGATTGCAGTGAGGCTGCCAGAACGCTTCCTCCAACGATATAACCCGTATCCCATGCAACAGATATACATGTCATGGCATACAACATAAAGAATCAGAATATCATGCCCATATTTGAATCAAACAGTCACAGTCAAGTCATTCATATCACTAACATATATTCACAATCAAATCCGTCAACCACACAGTCCAAGTCAGTCACTTGCCCACAAGGGCAAAATAATCATTTAACACCCTAGGGGTAAAATGGTAATTTTATAAATTGAGGGTAAAACGGTAATTCTTTAAATCGAGGGTAAAATAGTAATTTTGTAAATCGAGGCTAAAGCAGTAATTTTATAAATCGAGGGTAAAACGATAATTCTGTAAATCGAGGGTAAAATAGTAATTTTTTAAATTGAGGGTAAAACGGTAATTTTGTAAATTAAGGGT
Source organism: Gossypium hirsutum (assembly GCF_007990345.1). Lineage (NCBI taxonomy): Eukaryota > Viridiplantae > Streptophyta > Magnoliopsida > Malvales > Malvaceae > Gossypium > Gossypium hirsutum. Next base: position 70,807,945 of record NC_053430.1, read on the forward strand.
AAAATAGTAATTCTATAAACCGAGGGTAAAACAGTAATTTTGTAAATCGAGGGTAAAATAGTAATTCTGTAAATTGAGGGTAAAATAGTAATTCTGTAAGTCGAGGGTAAAACAATAATTCTGTAAATCATGGGTAAAACGGTAATTTTGTAAATCGAAGGTAAAATGGTAATTCTATAAATCGAGGGTAAAATAGTAATTTTGTAAATCAAGGGTAAAACGGTAATTCTTTAAATCGAGGGTAAAACAGTAATTTTGTAAATCGAGGGTACTTTGGTAATTTTACAAGTCGAGGGTATTTCAGTAATTTGGTAAACTAAAGTATTCAAAATAGGGATAAGAATACGAATGGACCTAAAGCCTATTCTTGGCCCAAATGGGCCCACACGCTCGTGTGGCCCTTTTAGCCCAAATTTAGCCACAGATATGTGATTCACCTAGCCTAGTCCAATATTTACTGCACAATCAAACAACTTATCCAATTGGGCCCGTAGGCCCATTGGGCCTACATGGCCCCTTTCGGCCCATCGCGGCCCAAAGTAGCCATCCTACAGCTAGAGTAGTGAGAAATACACACCTGTTAGGAGACTGCAGTTAATCTGCGCTCCAAACACTCTTAGCTGACGCCCAACCCAAACGAGCACGTCACAAAGCGAAAGGGATCAGCCAAGAAGGGTACCTTTACTCTCCTCATGGTTCTCTTTATTTAAAGCCTGCTCTCCATCTACTCTTATGTTAGCTTCCCGATGTGGGATCCCTCCATCATCAGAGTTTAAATTCAACAACAACTCTTGCCGCCCCCTGTTAGCAAAATAAATGCTCTTTAATTGCCATGAGTTTTGAACCCTGGACCTCGTTGCCAACTCTATGACGCCACCTTCCTGCCTCTTATGTGGCGCTACTTTGCCACTAGACCACAAGGCTTTTTGTGGCACAACTCCTCCAACAATATTCTTAAGGCCTACCTACTACACCCAGGGTTTGATTCACCTTAAACCAAAATTTTTGCTAGAGTCCAGGTTTGAACCCAGGACTTCTCCAACACTTCTCAGCACACTTAACCACTAAAACAAGCCTTCATTAACGAAATTTACATGCACAACAAAATATTATAAGCTGCCTTCAACCGCTCCCATGCTCAAGGCCCAAAACTTCTAGGCCCAAAATTAGGGTGTTACACTCGAATCCTAGCTTAGTATTTTTTTAGGAGTTTGATTTTTCCCTTCTAGAAGGTTGGAAGTGGCTTGAAGATGGACTCTAAGGGGAGTGTTCAGAAGAGAAAATTTAGGAAATAGATTAGAGAGTTATCACGGAGAAAAACAAGAAAATGAGAAGGGGGAAGTGATGGAGCTGAATTGGGAATTGAGGGTCAGGCAATTTGGCTAGAGGCTATAAAGATGTGTTGAGTTTGGGATCCTAGGCTAATGCCAAATTCTTCATTTTTTTATGTCGATTGGCTTTTCCATATTTGCTAGCTGATTCTTTTACCATTCTTTCTCTCCTCATATCTCTTTTCAATTACCCTTTGGGTTAGCCGATTCCTTCTTCTACCCTTCTTCATTAATTTGTGCCAAATAAACCTTATTCACCATATTAGTTTGAAAGCCGAAAAGCCGAATCTCCCTTGGGCCGATTACTCTTTTGGGGTAAGTACCTTATCTCTTTTTCGGCTAGTATTGTTAATATCGATTACTCCCCTCCCCCACTCTTTTTAATCAACATTGGTAGGGAATTAGTATCGGATCTCAGATTTTAGCTCTCTGTCAAATTGCTCCTAAGGTGCTTTGCGGTTTTGGTAAGTATTCCTCTCTTATTGGCTAAGGTTGGCCGAATGGTCTTAAGTGAGATAAGGGGGTGAATTATGTTGGATGCTAGTCCCCTAGTATTTGGTTTTAATGAGTAAGATTAATGCAGATCTAAGGAGTACGTGATTAAGGAAAAGCTATTAGGGATTGGTGTTCAAGGTAAGGTTAATGTGATGGTTAGGTTTTTGGGTAAAATATGTATTAAGCATGCGATTAATTGAAGGGTGATATCGATTGTAGGTTTGGGGCTAAGGAAATCGCATCACACTTTATTACCAGCTGTGTACATACACTACACACACAAGTAGATCAACAAAAGTTGAAATGTCAAAAAGCCAAAAGTTTGGATACGGTAGTCTTACAGTGCGCAAACACTCGTGAGGAGAAAATCGATAGGTTATCTGAGGCCCATAGGTGACTCCATGGACATGGGCTGTGAATTGGCCAACTGGGCCAGAATAGGGTTAATGGGCCCGATGGGTTGTTGGGCCGATAATAGGCCAAAAATTGATCATTGATGCTATGTGATAGAAATTCGTATGTGAGCATGAATATAATGTTACTTGGGCATGATGGGCCACGTAAATGTGATTTGGGCCTAATGGGCCATATGAATATAATTGAGTCTAGTGGGCCATATACAGGAAAGTGAATTTGTCTGGGCATTGTAAGGGGATTTGGGTCTAGTATATGATGACTACATAAAACTTAATTAATTTAATGCGACCGTGGACAAGTCATAAGGTTAAGGTGTGGCAACGGGTATATGCATGTCAATGATGAGATCAAGGGAGAGCTTGGTACTTAAGCGGTCTTAATGACTCACCTCCTCTTCTCTGGAATCCTACCTGGTACGTAGTATTCATTCATCTTAGCTCACGAGATTTGTGAACGGGCCAAGGTAAGTGAAAACTGTAATAATGGGAAATTATCGAAATGCCCCTAAGGCGAAAATGACCAAAATACCCCTATGTGTTGATGTAAGTTCTATGGATATGACATGATATCTACTGCATACATATGATATTCTGCTTAGGTTGCATATGGGTTGGGAAATATGGAATGGAGGAAGTGTATGAGGATCGCATAATTGTTTGACAATTGTAGATCCACTGACGGTTTTTAAGCCCAATGTATAAATGAAGGTAGTTTCGCAACCGGGCTACCATGGATGTGTATCGGTTGGGTGGGTCGATGTTTATATCCCCACATGATGTGTATCGAGGGACAGAGTTGGTTTGTAGCAGAAGGATTATTGGGATGGGATTGCACTACATTGCATTGCATGTTTGATGTATGGTGATTACTAAATGCTTGTTACTCGTCGAGGGTTGTACACACTGAGTTTACGAAAACTCACCCCCTCTTTTATTTTATTTTCAGGTGATGCTCAGTAGAAGGTTCGATGTTTGGAGGGACTCTGGGTGGCCAGCTGGAAGACAACTTTGGCTTGTATTTCTCTTAAAAGCATATAAGTTTCTATTTTATTAAGTATTTTTTAGACCGGAATGTAATAAGGCTTCCATTTTGTTATTATTTGGATTATTATTTTTCTCATTGTAATTAGAGAAATTGAACATAGACTTCCCAAATCATAGTATGTTTTCTACGTTTTCGCAACTAAATTTCGAAATAACAGGTTTTCATAGGTTTACATAAAATCATATGTTATAAACAGGTTTTTGTGATTGAAAAGAAAGTTTAATAAGTTTATTAAGGTTTCATATTTTTTTTCAAGGAAAGGTTTCAATGAAAACAAGGTTTTCATGAAAACACTTCAATGTGATGCACCAGATTCAGCCATAACATTCAGGCGGGTTTGGGGTGTTACATTTAGTGGTATCAGAGTCCGATTACAAAACTCGAGCTATGAAGTGGGCCTTATATTATTTGGTTTCTTTTTCTGCTTAAAAAAATTCTTGGATCACACCGTTTTAGAAAAAAATCTTTTGAGCGGCACACCGAGTCTCCGACGTCGAGCCAAGTAAGTTCTTCTGTTCTTAAACTTCTTTAAATTGTTATGCAGTAGATAGTTAAGGGCTACTTTAGATGATGTTGTTAGAGTGGAATCGGAGCCCGTAGGATCTTGAAACTGTAGAGGATTTTCAAAAACAATCTTCTCTTTAAATATTTTCATAAAACATCGGTTTAATTATTAAAATAACTAAAACCTCATAAAATTTCTAATTCAGATAATACACGAATCAACGATGAGTGCTAGAAGAGGTGTAAGGGGCCGCGGAAGTGTTAGGGCTAAATCGTCGGCATCGGGCCATATACTGATGTTGGAGTAGAAGAGGCTCGGCCTCACCTGTGGCTGGGAATGGTCCGTATGATCAGGCCGTGGGAGAAGATGCACTGTCGCAGGCAATGCGGAGGATTTTGGAAAGGGTCGCTGGACCCAATAATGGCACGGGGAATCGGGGGTCTATTCTGGAGCGACTTCGTGCAAATGGGGCTGAGATCTTTAAGGGCGTGGCTAGTGTGGCTCCTAATGTGGTTGAATACTAGTTGGAGGCCACGAAAAGGATAATGGAGGATTTGGACTGTTCACCTAAACAAAAGCTCAAAGGAGTCGTGTCACTACTTAGGGATGAAGCTTACCAGTGGTGGCTAACAGTGAAAGAGGGCACCTAACCTGAGCGGGTCATGTGGGAGTTCTTCAAGGTGGCATTTTAGATGAAGTATGTAGGTGTGAGTTACGTGGACGCTAGAAGGAAGGAGTTCCTAAACTTGACACAAGGAAAGAAATTGGTGGTGGAGTATGAAGCGGAATTTCTATGCCTTAGTAGGTATGCAAGAATTATGGTGGCAACGGACTATGAGATAGCCTCAGGGTATTGATAGCTCCACAGAGGGAGCAAGTTTTCTCAGAGTTGGTAGAGAAAGCAAAGATAGTAGAGGAGGTGAAGCGCGCTGAGCGCCTGAATCGGGAAAAAGAAAGGGGTAAAATAAAAAGGAGGCTGAGACTCCTTGTGTTGGAGAGAGGCCTAGGGCTAGGGCCAGAGATAATGGGGCAGTTAGAGCAGGGCCCCCTACTGTTAATCCAGAGGTGCCACCTTGTACTGATTATGGGAAAAGTCATGTAGTCGACTGTTGGAAGAGGACGGGAGCCTGTCTAGCTTGTGGATCTATGGAGTGTAGGATCAATAATTGCCTTAGAATGCCAACTTAGGTGCCAGGCGCGGGTAGAGGTGATGTACAGCCATCGAGGGGTGGTCATCAGCCGCCCAAAGGCCATGGTCAGGATAAGGGTGGAAACAGCTTGGGCCTTGGAGCACCGGGTAGAGGTGATGGTCATGCTGAGGTGAGACAGCCAGCATTGGTCTATACAGCACGTCGTCGAGAGGACGGAGATGCTCTAGAGGTGAATATTGGTATGTACAATAACCATAATGTTCTATTTACATAGTTTGGAATCAGAGTGCGCAACGGGAGCGTGGTGTGGTAGTCTATGTTATGCAGCTATACTAATAGTTGGAAATTTTAAGGACTAAATTTCTTTTAGGGGGTAGAGTTGTAACACCCCGAATTTTGGGCGTAGATGAATTGGGCTTTGGGCTTTGGGTTTCATAAAAGTTTTAAGTGGGCAAGAAAATGACATGTTGGCTTTAAGGGTTTAACGAATTTGAAGTGTCTAGGTGTGTTGGAGAAGTTTTGGGTTTGAGTTTTGTGGTGGAGGAATTCTAATTAAATTATAACCCTGATGGCAAGTAGTTGGGCTTTTAAATATTGATAGGGGAGAATGGCATCAAAAAGCCTTGTGGAGGAGTGGCTAAGTGATGCCACTTAGCGTGTAGGGAGGTGGCGTTAGTAGATAGCAAGGAGATCTGAGGTTCGAATCCTAGCTTAGTTTCTTTTTTAGGAGTTTAATTTTGGCCTTCTAGAAGGTTGGAAGTGGCATGAAGATGGACTCTAAGGGGAGTGTTCAGAAGAGAAAATTTAGGAAATAGATTGGGGAGTTATCAGGGAGAAAAATGAGGAGGTGAGAAGGGGGAAGTGATGGAGCTGAATTGGGAATTGAAGGTCAAGAAATTTGGCTAGATGCTATAAAGATGTGCTTAGTTTGGGATCCTAGGCTAATGCCAAATTCTTCATTTTTTTTATGTCGATTGGCTTTTCCATCTTTGGTACCTGATTCTTTTGCCATTCTTTCTCTCCTCAGATCTCTTTTGAGTTACCCAAAAGGGTTAGCCGATTCCTTCTTCTACCATTCTTCTTTAATTTGTGCCAAATAAACCTTATTCACCATATTAGTTTGAAAGCCGAAAAGCTGAATCTCCCTTGGGTTGATTACTCTTTTGGGTAAGTACCTTATCTCTTTTTCGGCTAGTATTGTTAATACCGATTACTCCCCTCCCTCACTCTTTTTAATCAACATTGGTAGGGAATTAGTATCGGATCTCAGATTTTAGTTCTTTGTCGAATTGATCCATAGGTGTTTTGTGGGTTTGGTAAGTATTTCTCTCTTATTGGCTAAGGTTGGCCAAATGGTCTTAAGTGAGATAAGGGGGTGAATTATATTGGATACTAGTCCCCTAGTATTTGGTTTTAATGAGTAAGATTAATGCAGATCTAGGGAGTACGTGATCAAGGAAAAGCTATTACGGATTGGTGTTCAAATTAAGGTTAAGGTGATGGTTCGGTTTTTGGGTAAAATATGTATTAAACATGTGATTAATTGAAGGGTGATATCAATTGTAGGTTTGGGGCTAAGGAAATTGCAACACACCTTATTACCAGGTGTGTACATACACTGTACACACAAGTAGATTGGCAAAAATCGAATTGCCGAAAAGCCAAAAGTTTGGCTACGGTAGTCTTGAGAGTGCGTAAACACTCGTGAGGAGAAAACCGATAGGTTATCTTAGGCCCATGGGCAACTCCATGACTTGGGCTGTGAATTGGCCAACTGGGCCTGAATAGGCTTAATGGGCCCGATGGGCTGTTGGGTCCATAATAGGCCAAAAATTGATTATTGATGCTATGTGATAGAAATTCATACGTGAGCATGAATATAATGTGATTTGGGCCTAATGGGCCACATAAATGTGACTTGGGCCTAATGGGCCATGTGAATATAATTGGGTCTAGTAGGCCATATATAGGTATGTGAATTTGTCTGGGCTTTGTAAGGGGATTTGGGTTTAGTATATGATGACTACATAAAACCTAATTAATTTAATGTGACCGTGGACAAGTAATAGTGTTAAGGTGTGGCAACGAGTATATGCATGTCTAGGATTGGATCTAGGGAGAGCTTGGTACTTAAGCGGTCTTAATGACTCACCTCCTCTACTCTGGAATCCTACCTGGTGCATTGTATTCATTCATCTTAGCTCACGGGATTTGTTAATGGGCCAAGGCAAGTGAAAACCGTAATAATGGGAAAATTATCGAAATGCCGCTAAGGGCGAAGATGACAAAAATACCTCTATGTGTTGAATGTAAGTTTTATGGATATGACATGCATAACTGCTGCATACATATGACATTCTAGTTAGGTTGCATATGAGTTAGGAAATATGGAATGGAGGAAGTATATGAGGATCGTATGGTTGTTTGACAATCGTGGATCCACCGATGGCTTTTAAGCCAAATGATCACAACCGGGCTACCATGGATGTGTATCGGTTGGGTGGGTCGATATTTATATCCCCACATGATGTGCATCGGGGGACGGAGTTGGTGTGTAGCGAATGGATTATTGGGATGGGATTGCACTACATTGCATTGCATGTTTGATGTATGGTGATTATTGAGTGCTTGTTACTCGTCAGGGTTGTACACACTGAGTTTGCGAAAACTCACCCCTTCTTTTATTTTATTTTTAAGTGATGCTCAGTAGAAGGTTTGATGTTTGGATGGACTTTGGGTGGCCAGCTAGCAAGACAACTTTGGCTTGTTTTTCTTTTAAAGGCATATAAGTTTCTATTTTATTAAGTACTTTTCAGACGGGAATGTAATAAGGCTTCCATTTTGTTATTATTTGGATTATTATTTTTTTGCATTGCAATTACGAGAAATTGAACATAGACTTCCCAAATCACAGTATGTTTTCTACATTTCCGCAACTAAATTTTGAAATGACAAGTTTTCATAGGTTTTTATAAAATCATATGTTATAAACAGGTTTTTGTGATTGAAAAGAAAGTTTAATAAGTTTATTAAGGTTTCATATTTTTTTTCAAGGAAGGGTTTTCAATGAAAACAAGGTTTTCGCTAAAACAGTTCAATGTGGTGCGCCAGATCTGGCCATAACGTCTGGGCTAGGTTTGGGGTGTTACAGTTATCGTACCCATAGAGACTGTGAAAATAATTATTTATGAATGCTATTTAAAACACATTGGTGAAGAAAAATATTTTGTTTGAAGAGGGTGATTAAAAACTAAGATTTAAACTAAGAAAACTAAATAAATAAATCTCAAATGCACAATTTCAAAATACGATTTTAATCAAGATGACATAATTGTGCTAGATTAATTACATTTCTTAACTTAGGATTATTAAACTCATGTTTATATTGTTACGAATAAATTCACGGCAACTCGGTAAATTTCTAACTTGTGAACATACTCACCTACCAAAATCCATTCATCTCTTGGACATATCCCTATGTCAATTCAATCGATTAAACAAATCTTAATAGGCAAATAAATTATAGTACATACATACTTATTAAATTGAAATAATATCTTAAACATATCCCTATGTCAATTCAAACAATTAACTCTACTTAATAAGCACATAAAAGACTATATGAGGTAACAAAGTATCCTTACGTTGAAACAATTTACTCACAATAATCTTGCAAGTTATGCAAGGTAATTGTATCATTAGATACCATTACTAATTTAACCCTCAGCTACCTTAGATGATTAAACATGCACCGATTAAGTACTATGTCCATGAATTACAATTTCAATCCATTTAAATAATTATGTAACACCCCTTATCCGGCCCCGACGCCGGAACAGGGTTCAAGGTGCTACCGAACACTTTTACACTATTTCAGGCTGTGGCATTGAACAATTACCTTCATGGAATACATCTAACTTCAATTTTCTTATTTATTTACGTATCGGGCCCATATCGCACATATAAGTGGGTTCGGAGAGAAACCGAGACCCTTCAGTCACTTAAGAAATTTAGCATTTAACTATGTCACATGCCCGTGTGACATTAGACACGGCCGTGTTACCAAAACAGAATAGGAGGTTAAGTTGCAAGGGACACATGTCCTGAGAACACACCCGTATGGTGTGACCGTGTGTCACACATGGCCTAGACACACGCCTGTGTGTCTATCCATGTGGACACTTCTAAGCTATATGACAAGCATTTGCCACCATGAACAATCCTAAACACTCATACAATTATTCATACATTCAAGACTTCATAAACAATGAAATTATATCATATGATTACACATTATCATTATACATAACTCACACTCAGAAAAATGGAGTCCCCTATACATGCCTTAAACCTTAATGATTTACAATCCTTCTCACCTCACATGATAACTCGATAGTGTCGTGTTATCTCCGGCCCTTCCAACTCAAGCTATTGTATAGACCTATAAGAAATGGGGAAAGAGAACGGGGAGTAAGCTTCAAAGCTTAGTAAGTTCATAAGAAAACAATTAGCAACTCATTAACAAGTTTTATCAATGTTTGCAAACATAATCACAAATTCACTACAATCTATCTTCCTGAGTAATAGTCACTAAATTAATTATAACTTGTGCTACGAAACTCCAAATCAAGTTCCGTTAACTTTCCCTGAAAATAAATGCATATATCTTCTATACATAAAATTTTCAGAATTTTTGGTTTGGCCATTCAATACCAGATTTTCTTAAAGTTTTCCCTATTTCACTGTTTGACTATTCTGACCACTATTAACTACGAATCAAATTTCTCATTATAAAAAATTCAGAATATGTTATCGTTTATTTCATTTGAAACTAGACTCATTAAGGAGTCTAAGAATATAAATTTTATCTTATGACCATTTTTGTACAATTTATAATGATTTTATAAAAATAGAACAAGGGATCTAGAAGTCATTTTGACTCTGCCCCACATCACTTCAAATATCTCATTATCCGCAATTCTTTTGCTTACGTATTTTCTTTTATAAGAAACTAGACTCATTAAGCTTTAATACATAATTTATTTAGGCTCTAACTCAAATCCCACAATTTATGGTGATTTTTAAAAATCACATTACTGCTGCTGTCCCAAGCAGATTTATTACAAATTTATTCTTTCACACATTCTTTGCATTCATATTATTTAAACATGTATAACACCATTCAATTTCATCACATTTTTATTCATCACAAGCATGGACCTATGATTACAAGGTCACCATAAATTCTATTTCAAATATATATAACATCTTCACATATACTTCTAATTTCACATCCATGATTCAATTTCGATCAATCTAACATATATATAGGTATATAACATATACCTCGTCAACTTAACGTATTACACAAATTCAATTGCCGATCTAACACAAGGTCTCATAGTTGAACATAAATATGAAACCATTTCTCATATGTTCGATTCACATCAATCATTAAACTCATTTAATTCACATGTACATAATTAGGTTGTTCGTACCTGAATAATTTACTTTACGGAACGAATCCACATATCGTATTAGCCCATAGTCTTATAGCACCACACTTTTAATAGTTCACCGGCAATTTGCCTGCTAGGTAATAACTTGATTTCATCACCGGCAATAAGCCTGCTAGACCTTTAAGTCCGATATCATTTCACCGGCATTACGCCTGCTAGGCTCGGAGCACGATAATATTCACCAGCTTAAAGCTTGCTAGACCTTTAAGTCCGATATCATTTCACCGGCATTACGCCTGCTAGGTTTGAAACCCGAATATATATTATAATGTATAACTTATATCATCAATCACTAACATTTACCTCATCGAAGTTCACATTTAATCACTTTAGTACCAAGCCACATTCGGCTACCACATATGACTAATAATAATTTTATACACATCATGGTTTCCTTTAGATATTCAATAATCACAAATTGTGATATCTCTTCCAGCACATATACGACATAGTTTATTCATTGTAATACTCATTTAGTGCATCAAATTTCCAAATCCAATTCAACTTAAGCATAATAGCCATAATCGGCTTATAGCCTTAAATCATTACATATTCGGCACATTAACTAAATAAAATTGACATTCTCTTTTCCATATTAATTTAACTCTTAGGCATATAAAAAGAATCAAGCTTAAACTGTGACAACCCTAAATTGACCCTAGTCGGAAAGTGGTTTCGGGACCACGAAACCGAATCATAAAAAAATAATTAACAGTCATATTTGATGCTTATTATATATGAATATGCATGTATGAAAATTCCATGCTTAAATTTTCTATATAGTATGTGAAATTTATTAAATAGGACTTGTGTGAGAAAATTTAGAAATGTGCTAGGCAAATGTTAAAGTGGCCTATTAATGCATGTTAGAAAATGCTTGTACTTGCGTGTCAAATTAGCCAAATTTTAGATAGTGGCCGGCCATGTTATGGATTAAAACATATTATAAATATTTTATGTTAATATTTTGTGTTAAAAAAATAAAAAAATAATATGGATAATAAAATAATAGTGGTTAGTGGGAGGAGAAACCAAAGTTAGCTTATGTTGCTCCTCCATTGCCGTAACTAGAGGAAGAAGAAGAAGAAAAATTCGGCCAAGGTGGTTCTCTAGATTAAGGTATGTTCAATGTTACTTTTGGAAGTTTATACATCCTTTGGATGATTAGTCTAAATTCTCTCTATCTCATGGTTGGATTTGGGGTTGTTGGAGAGTTAGGATTCGGCTAAGAAGCTTAAAAATTTTAGTTGATACCTTGATGCTATTAGCATGTTAGTTATGTGGATGTGTTAAGTTGCTGGTTATGTTAGCATAAAAGTTGAAATTTTTAACTTATTTTGTTTGGAGGTGCCAAATTTAGATTTAAGAAAAGAATGGGTAATTGGTTGTGCTTGGTAGAATGGTGGATGAAAGTTGCCGAATGTGGTCTTTGGTTTGGGCATAAGAAATAATATTATGCATAGGTTTCGGTTTTGGTAGTACTTATATAATTATAATTAGTTCATTTTGATAGTTTGGTATGAGGTGATAAGTAAAAGTTTAAAGGTAGCTTAAGTCAATTGATATTCAGCTAATGATTTCGAATTGAAGTTTTGTTAGGTTGTGGAATGAGTGGCCGAGAGAACTATAGGCTATGTAAGGATGAAATTTGCTTATAATCTGTGTGTGTATGGCTTTATTTATTGATGACATTCAACATTAATTTTTATCATTTGTATAATTGTGCATTCGGTCTTTTGGAGTTAAAGACGAAGCTAAAATGATGAAAAATGTTTCTAATTAGACTTGTAAAGTTGTTGTGGCTATTGCCGGATGTATGTTTGGTTAATAGAGTCTCCAAATTGGTTATATATGTGTATGCTATTAGAAATTCAAAGAATTTTCGGCAAAATGTGGTTAAGGGTTAAGTCATGAGAACTTTGGGGCTATTCATATTTGGACCTTAAGATTATATATATATACTTTGGCTATGTGAGTTAGGTGTTAAATAACTTAATTATGTGATAGGCATATTCGGTCTTTGGTTGGTAATAATATAACCCAACAAAAAAATAATAATTATAATATTAAAAGCATGCATTATGTATATGTATTGAAGTTTATATGATTGTCTATTGTGACTACTAAAAAGTAAAGTCGAGTAAGTAATTTAAATAAATTTATTTGTTCTAAATTAAGCTCAAGAGCAAAAGGGGTCTCAATCAAATAGGGGAAAGGAGAAAGCAGCCGAGTAGGTTATCCATAACTGTTCAAAACACCGAGGTAAGTTTTGAGTAATCACCTTTAGTAAATGATTGATGATACTTGGATAAGTGTAAAGCTGCATCTTTTAGTCTTATTTGAATAAAGTGTATGATTAATAACTTATTTATATGATTCATAGATGATTGATCATTATAGGATAAGTTGAATGATAGAAGGAGTATGTGAGAATTTACTATGATGTTTGAACCGTAATATTAACAATAGTACTCGTATGAAGCTTATTTTGAATGTGGAAATGACTACTGTTGTGATATGTAGAATGAGATGTGGTAAAACATGAATATTTATATACATGATATATGGTGATTATATCCGGACTTAAGGTATGTAGGCTATATGCGGGAATTATATCCGGACTTAAGGTCCGTAGGCTATATGCGGGAATTATATCCGGACTTAAGGTCCGTAGGCTATATGCGGGAATCATATTCAAACTTCGGGTTCGCCGGCTATGTGCTGGAATTATATCCGAGCTAATAGTCCCGAAGGCTTTATGCTAGTGATCAGACTTGGGTATTAAACCTAGCAGGCTTAACGCCGGTGATTTGAGTAAAATTGTGAATTTGAATATTCGAGAAAACCGCTATTGATTTGGTATGATACACTAAGATAGCCAGGTACGTACTACGTACTCATATGTCGATTGATGTTTTTCAAACAAACCATTAATATAAAGAATGATAATTAGATATATATATACATATGTATTTATCAGTTTGTATATATATATGTATGTGTGTGGATGAGTACCGTATCTACGAATAAGAAAATGGTCTATTTGGCTGATGTTCATTGTTATAAGGAAGTATATGTCTAAATTTAATTGTATGAGCTAAATAGTACGGTAAAGTATGTGCTAAAAGCCTTGTAAGTATACATGTGTGTATTAGGCCAATCAGCCTTATAACTAGTATGCTAGTGTTCAACCGGTCAAATGATTTACAGTTTAAGTATGAACTTAGCGATACTTAATGTTTGATTTTAAATGAAATGCTTAAAACTTACTAAGCATGTTAATGCTTACTTTGTTGTCTTGATTCTATGTTTTGTAGATTTTGTTCGTCAGCTATGGTTTTCAGGGATGTCAAAGTCTAAGTCATCCACACTATCTAAGCCCCTTTTGGTACTCTTTTAGTTGAACTTTGATAATGGCATGTATAGGACTGACCTTTGTTGTTAATTAAGTATATTTTGGTAATGTATATTCGTATAGCCATGCGAAAATGGCTTGTATATTTTGAGTATAGCATTATAATCATTTTGTATATATGGTCTTATGATATGGTTATTGAGTGGTATGGAAATGCTTGGTAATGATTAGCCATTGGAATGGCTAATCATGATCCTATTTGGTGCTATGTATGTCAAATTGCTAGCTAATCCATGGAAACCATGAAATAGGTAAAATTTACCACAAAATAGATTCAGACAGCAGTAGTGACGAGAATTTGAAAAATAAATAAAAATAGTAGAAATGGAATTAAATAATGAATAAGTTATGGAATCGAAGCCTGATGAGTCTATTTTCATATGGAAGAAGCAAAACAGGTATATGAGCTATATTTTATGAGATGTTTAAATTTTTGTGAAACAGGGCCAGAGCGATTTCTGGGTCCCCTGTTATGACTTTGGAAATTAACCATAAATTTTACAAAGATAATTATAAGTCATGATTTATATGTACAGATTCAGTATTGAGTCTAGTTTTATTAGAGAAAAACTACATAGTCATTGAAGCTCTGTACAGGGAGATATCTGATTCGTAGTACATAGAGGTTAGAGTAGTCGAACCCTGAAACAGGTGAGAATTTAACTAATAAAATATTCTAATTGGACCGACCAAAAATTCTAAGAAAACATTAGTAGATAGATGTATGAGTCTAGTTTCAGGAAAAATTTACAGAACTGGATTTCGAGTTTTGGAACTCGAGATATGATTTTTAAAGAGACTGTGATGCAGTTAGCTAGCTTGTCTGGAAATTTTAAAATGAATTGTATGAGCTGTTTAAGAGATGAATTAAGTCCGTTAACACCTCGTGTTCGACTTCGGCAACGGTCTCAGGTACGGGGCGTTACATTTTATTGGTATCAGAGCTACGGTTTAGTCGATTCTAGGACTACCATAATACGAGTGGGTTTAGCTATACATGCCATTATGTGTTTATTTGATAGTGTGGTGATTTCTGACTGTTAAAAATGTGTTTACATATAGTAATGGTGTAACACCCCGAACCCGAAACCGACACCGGAGTCGGACATGAGGTGTTAACTGACTTTAACCCCTTGTAAAATTTATTTTCCAGACACTGCCCAATCTGTGTACTAGCCGTTTTAAAAATCATATCTTGAGTTTCGTAACTCGAAAATCAGTTTCGTGATTTTTCCCAGAAACTAGACTCATGTGCCCATCTATGTATTTTTTTCTAGAATTTTTGGTCGGGCCAATTAGTACAGTTTATTAGTCAAAGTCTCCCATGTTGCAGGGGTCGACTACACTGACCTTTGCCCATTACGACTTGGATATCTCCCTGCACGGGGCTTCAATACTGATGCCGTTTGTTTCTATGAAAACTAGACTCAGAGAGGAATCTGTACATATATGGTACGACCCTAATTATCTCTGGTTAATTTATAATGAATTTCCAAAGTCGGAGCAGGGAATCCAGAAACCGTTCTGGCCCTGTCCCACAAAAATCTGATTATCTCTTAATATACTGCCCATATGATCTTTTCGTTACTTCCTCATGAAAACAGACTCATCGAGCTTCGATTACATAATTTATTCATCAATTAATTCCACTCCTACTACTTTTAGTGATTTTTCAATCTCATGACACTGCTGCTGCCAGCATCTGTTACGAAAGTAACTAGGTCCATTTCATGCCTACCCTTGATCCAACTCAATCGAACATTCGTGCCATCTTCGCATGGCTTAAATTTTACATGCCAAAGTTCAAACACAACATAATAGCTTATACATGCCAAAATGTTCTTCTAAGCCAACTAAGAAGAAAGTACCAAAACTTGCTATCCGGTGTGATGACTTCGATGACGGCCTGACCCCGCAAAAATAGATGAGTCCAAGCAACCTATAATGGGTGACAAGGAAACACCGAGTGAGTTTATAACTCAGTAAGTCATAAGCAATGCACTACCATCCATCAATAACATTATCACAAGAGGAAACAAAATGGAACGAGACAATTTACTCCATCCATACCGAACCATACCATAGTTCCTCCAACCTATCGATTCAATTTCATATCAATTCATGCATTCACATTCCATATACTCATCAATAGGACATTGAAGCATTTTCATAAATCAATTTATTTTCGTTACAATCAACGACTAAACGGCCTTTCACCCATCCTACGATAAATTTTATGTACGTGACTTCAAGTATATTTGTCACATAGGTTCAAACTTACCGAGCTCAACACCAAGTATAAGCATAGCACCTATTAGCCATGTACTCAAGACACTTACCCGATCCGCTGTCCGCGATCGACTCAATAGTGTCGCACACATAGTGTCCATAATGATTCACGAATGTATATTGAGTCCGCACACTCAGTGCTATATAATCAACTCGCACACTTAGTGCTACGTAATCAAATCGCACACTTAGTGCTACATAGTCAAACTCGCACACTTAGTGCCGCATGGTCAATTCGCACACTTAGTGCATCATATTCATTTCGCACACTTAGTGCAACATAGTCAAATCGCACACTTAGTGCTGTACAATTTAATCCCACGCACTTAGCGCCAATCTCATGGTCATAAATGGTTATACCCGCACGTTTAGTGCCGAGATCAACAACTCAGTACATCTTACCTCTTTTCTTTTCATTCAACAATTTCATCATCACATACGTACATGCATATATATATATGTATATTTATTCATTCCATTCAGCATCAATACATAAACATTATGACCATTTGAAATAATACCAACTACATGCTTAATGACTTACCTCGTGTTGGGTAAGACGGTTCCAACTCGGCTACTCGATGACCTTTTCTTTGCCTTTACTCGATTCACCTCCTTTAACTACTTGAGCTAAATCAAACAAATTTAACTCATTAAAGTCTCATTTTGCTAGCTTATGGCCGAATATGACAAGGAGTTTGATGGGTCATATGGCCACCTTTTAGCTCAAATACACAATGGCCATATGCATTTTTAATCACATCAAATGATTCAATACAATTCACTCGAACATCAAAAGAGAACCTCAAGGTACTTAGTCCATATACACATTAGACATTAGAGTCACATATGTACGAATTCACGAATCGAATTCGACATATTAGCTAATTTTCCCTTTAGCCGAACCTTCTAAGTCAAGATAAAGCCATCAACATGCTTACCTTTGGCCGAACATACACATCAACTTAGGTGCTCATTTATGTGGCCGAACACACACATGTCTATGTTAAGGCCGATTGCAACACTCAATACATTCTACAAGTATGGACACTTGCATTGACTAAACACCATTTCTATTATTTTTACTCCAAAGCCGAATGCCTCTCAAGCCCTAAGCTCATGATCCTTTCATCATTAAGCAAGTGTTATAGCACAACTAACATCCATTTTCAATTTGAACACCAACATAAAAATATTAAACATGAAAATCCATAGCCGAAACCTATACATGACATTACTCATTCCACCCATCGAAACAATATTTGTTCAAGACATCAAGCATTTTATTTGGGTATTACATATATGAGCATTTAGAATTTATATTTTTAGCAAGATCAATTTCTTTCCTCAACACATTCTTCATCAAAACTTAAAGGAAGTAATCAAATTTCCTTCTTTAATAGCCATAGCCGAATGCTCCATCCATCCATCAAAGTTAAAAATTTTGCATGGTCTAAGTAAGAACCATGATAATTAACCTAAAACAAGCTAAAATTTCACAACTTTAACACAATATACTAACCTTATTAAGCATTCAAATGGCCGAAAGTTCTTTGCCCCTATTCCTTCCTTCAATTCGGCCAAGAAGACAAGGATGAAGCCTTTTTTTTTTTTCATTTGCTTTCTTTTTATTCTTTTCTTTTATTCATTAAATCCCACAACCCAATATCAATTTCACAAATATATTGCCCATCATCAACCCACCTTGGCCGGCCACTATAAGGAAATTGGGCAATTTGACATGCAAGTCCACCTTTGTGTTGACATGCACTAATAAGCCCTTTAAAATTAGCCTATCATATTTTACCATGTCTCATGTTGATCCCTATTTAATAATTCCTCATGCAATTGGCAAAATTAGGGGATGAAACTTCCACATATGCATGTACACACATAATAAACGTAGAATATAACAATTAATTATTTTCATAACTCGGTTTTGTGGTCCCGAAACCACTTCCCGACTAGGGTCAATTTGGGCTGTCACAACTCTCCCCCATTTAAGAAATTTTTGTCCCCGAAAATCTTACCGGTAAATAGGTTTGGGTATCGTTCTTTCATCGAGCTCTCGTTTTCCCAAGTAGCTTCCTCGATCCCGTGTTTGAGCCATAACACTTTTACTAGGGGAACTCTTTTGTTTCGCAACTCCTTCACTTCACGAGCTAGGACACGCATCGGCTCTTCTTCATAACTCATATCAGCCTGAATTTCAACCTCCGACGGACTAATTATGTGCGAAGGATCAGATCTATAGCGCCGAAGCATCGAAACATGAAAGACGTCGTGAATCTTTTTTAGTTCAGGGGGCAAAATCAATCTATATGCAACCGGCCCCACTCGTTCGGAAATTTCGTACGGCCCAATGAATCTCGGGCTCAACTTGCCTTTACGGCCAAATCTGAGTACCTTCTTCCAAGGTGACACTTTAAGAAACACTTTATCTCCCACCTGATATTCAATGTCCTTTCGTTTTAAATCCGCATACGATTTTTGACGATCTGTGGCTACCTTCAGACTTTCGCGGATTACCTTTACTTTTTGTTCGGCATCTTTAATCAAATCAACTCCGAAAATTTTACTTTCACCGAGCTCGGTCCAAAACAATGGCGTACGACATTACGACCGTACAAAGCCTCATAAGGTGCCATCTTAATACTTGATTGAAAACTATTGTTGTAAGCGAATTCAATCAAAGGTAGATACCGTTCCATGAACTACTGAACTCGAGGATGCAACATCTCAACATATCCTCAAGTATCTGAATTATCCGCTCGGATTGACCATCGGTTTGGAGGTGAAAAGCGGTGCTAAAATGCAGCTTGGTACCCAAAGCTTCTTGCAATTTCTTCCAAAATTGTGAGGTAAATCTCGGATCTCTATCCGACACGATAGAAATCTCATGTAATCTCCAT
>NC_053430.1:70827522-70865711 GCF_007990345.1 Gossypium hirsutum
AATGTTCGATTTTGAAGCTTCGATTAGCATGCATGTGAATTTAGTCAATAGGACTTATATGAGAAATTTTAAAATGTGATAGGTAATGCATGAGGACCTATTAGTGCATGTGGGAAAAAGGGGACTTGCATGTCAAAGTGCCCATTCTTGATAAGTGGCCGGCCAAGCATGATCATTCTCCGTTTATGTTGTTTATTATTTAATATTGGGTAGTAATTAAATAAATTAAAGAAGGAATTAAAAG
Source organism: Gossypium hirsutum (assembly GCF_007990345.1). Classification (NCBI taxonomy): domain Eukaryota; kingdom Viridiplantae; phylum Streptophyta; class Magnoliopsida; order Malvales; family Malvaceae; genus Gossypium; species Gossypium hirsutum. The sequence continues at coordinate 70,827,767 of NC_053430.1, forward strand.
GAAGAGATGAATAAAATAAGGAGGGAAGAGGGGATGTTCATCTTTTTTTTCTTTGGCTATTCCGTGAGTGAGGAGAAGGAAGGGAGATTTTGGTTATTGGATTTTGGCTTGGAAGATGGCTAGAATGAGGTATGTATTGAATGATTCTTGAAAATCTATGCATGTTTGAGATGGTTAGTTCAATTCTACTCATCCTATAGATTAGACTTAGGATTTTGAGGTTGAATTCGGCCAAGAAGCTTGAAATCTTAGTAGATGTGTTAATGTCATTAAAATGGATGTAATGTAGGATATGGTGAGTGGTTAATTGCTTTTAACTTGAAGTTGAGGTTAAGGGGTTAAGTGATTGCCGAATCTAATTAGGGGTGGAGGATTGTGTTCATGTTATATTGGATAGGTAGAGGTTGTAATGAGGTTGAAATTGTTGAATTGTTAGCTTGGTAACTAATGAAGTAATCGGCCATATGGGGTAAAAATGGGATGTTCATTTTAGTTGTTGTTTCATTTTTGTGAGAAATGGGTCAAGTATTCATGAGATGAAATTGTGTGATTAGATAAATTAAGGTATAGTATAGTTGATGAATATATATAATATACATATTCGGCCTCACTTAGGAGCTTATGTGATGTTGAGTTAAGCTTTGCATATTCGCCATATATATATATATACATATATGTATGCCCATTCGTGATACTACCTTAGGACTATGTATATATAACCGACAAAAGAATGGGAAAAACTAGTAAGGGTGAAGGCCGAATGAGCTATAGGTGGTGTGGATGACTTTTATACATGTGGGTGTGTGTGTATGCCATTTAGTTGGTGACATTCGGCATTTCTTAATTAACATTAGAGATGAGTGAATGAAATCGGCATGTGTGTTTGTGGAAATGCCGAATGTGAATTTGGATAATATTGAGTAATGTATGTGCTTTAAAATGATGGAATGGAGTGGATGCTTTAAATGTGTTACGAACAATTATAAGTTAAATTAAGGGTTGCTAAGTTACCATTGTCATTGCCGAATATACAAACATACATATGCATGTGCAATTGAAGAATGAATGTTTAGCAAGATGGTTAAACTAGTTAAATTATTGATTTGCTCAAGAGTTAAAGAGGGAATCGAGCAAGGCAAAGAAAAGGTTATCGGTAGCGAGTTGGACCGTCTTACCAACACGAGTAATCATTAAGCATGTAGTTGGTATTATTTAAATGGTCATATGTTTATGTATTGATGCTGAATGGAGTGAATAATATACATATATTATACGCATGTAGTATGTGATGATGAATTGTTGAATGAAAAGAAAAGAGTAAGATGTACTGAGTTGTTGGTCTCGGCACTAAACGTGCGGGTATAACCATTTATGACCATGAGATTTGGCGCTAAGTGCGCGGGATTAAATTGTACAGCACTAAGTGTGCGATTTGACTATGTTGCACTAAGTGTGCGAAATGAATATGATGCACTAAGTGTGCGAGTTGACCATGCGGCACTAAGTGTGCGAGTTTGACTATGTAGCACTAAGTGTGCGATTTGATTACGTAGCACTAAGTGTACGAGTTGATTATATAGCACTGAGTGTGCGGACTCAATATACATTCGTGAATCATTATGGACACTATGTGTGCGACACTATTGAGTCGATCGGGACAGCGGATCGGGTAAGTGTCTTGAGTACATGGCTAATAGGTGCTATGCTTATACTTGGTGTTGAGCTCGGTAAGTTTGAACCTATGTGACAAATATACTTGAAGTCACGTACAAAAATTTATCATAGGATGGGTGAAAGGCCGTTTAGTCGTTGATTGTAACGAAAATAAATTGATTTATGAAATGCTTCAATGTCCTATTGATGAGTATATGGAATGTGAATGCATGAATTGATATGAAATTGAATCGATAGGTTGGAGGAACTATGGTATGGTTCGGTATGGATGGAGTAATTGTCTCGTTCCATTTTGTTTCCTCTTGTGATAATGTTATTGATGGATGGTAGTGCATTGCTTATGACTTACTGAGTTATAAACTCACTCGGTGTTTCCTTGTCACCCATTATAGGTTGCTTGGACTCATCTATTTTTGCGGGGTCAGGCCGTCATCGAAGTCATCACACCGGATAGCAAGTTTTGGTACTTTCTTCTTAGTTGGCTTAGAAGAACATTTTGGCATGTATAAGCTATTACGTTGTGTTTGAACTTTGGCATGTAACTTTAAGCCATGCGAAAATGGCACGAATGTTCGGTTGAGTTGGATCAAGGGTAGGCATGAAATGGACCTAGTTACTTTCATAACAGATGCTGGCAGCAGCAGTGTCATGAGATTGAAAATCACTAAAAATAGTAGGAGTGGAATTAATTGATGAATAAATTATGTAATCGAAGCTCGATGAGTCTGTTTTCATGAGGAAGTAACGAAAAGATCATATGGGCAGTATATTAAGAGATAAACAGATTTTTGTGGGACAGGGCCAGAACGGTTTCTGGATTCCCTGCTCCGACTTTGGAAATTCATTATAAATTAACCAGAGATAATTAGGGGTCGTACTATATATGTACAGATTCCTCTCTGAGTCTAGTTTTCATAGAAACAAACGGCATCAGTATTGAAGCCACGTGCAGGGAGATATCCAAGTCGTAATGGGAAAAGGCAGTGTAGTTGACCCCTGCAACTTGGGAGACTTTGACTAATAAACTGTACTAATTGGCCCGACCAAAATTCTAGAAAAAATACATAGATGGGAACATGAGTCTAGTTTCGGGGAAAAATTACGAAACTGATTTTCGAGTTAAGAAACTCAAGATATGATTTTTAAAACGACTAGTACACAGATTCGGCAGTGTCTGGAAAATAAATTTTATAAGGGGTTAAAGTCAGTTAACACCTCGTGATCGACTCCGGTGTCGGTTTCGGGTTCGGGGTGTTACATTTGATTGGTATCAGAGCTATGGTTTAGTCGGTTCTAGGACTACCATACCGCGTATGAGTCTAGCTATACATGCCGAATGTTAATGTTTAAATGTGTGATGACTTCTGAAGGTTGAGATGTTTTTGTTTTGATTAGTAAATGGACCCCGGTGAGGAAAGAACCCTAGCGGATGACGTTGAGAGCGTAGCGGCTACTCCTGCACCAGGGACGCCGCCTGTTGAACCTCAGTCATCTGCGAATAATCAAGGTGAGGGGGCTAATCAAGCCTTCTTTACCATGATGAATGAGTGGGTCGCGCAATATGCCCGAACCAACCCGGCTGTCCAACAATTCCCAAATTTGAATAATCCACCCCAAGAGCCTGTAATGCCATCAGTCGCTGATCCTGTGAGGCTGAGTAAGCCACCTGTAGACTTGATTAGGAAGCGTGGGGCCGAGGAGTTCAAGGCCATAGTAACTGATGATGCCGAAAGGGCCGAGTTCTGGCTTGATAACACCATTCGGGTGTTCGATGAATTGTCATGCACACCCGACGAATGTCTAAAATGTGCTGTATCTTTGTTGCGAGACTCAGCCTACTATTGGTGGAGGACCTTGATTTCCATAGTCCCGAACGAGTGAGTAACTTGGACTTCTTTCAAACGGAATTCCGGAAGAAATTTATTAGCCAACGGTTCATTGATCAGAAGCGTAAGGAGTTCTTGGAACTCAAGCAAGGCCGTATGACTGTATCTGAATAAGAACATGAATTCGTAAGACTCAGTAGGTATGCCGGGAGTGTGTAGCTGATGAGGTTGCTATGTGCAAAAGATTCGAGGAAGGATTGAATGAAGATTGAAAGCTACTAATGGGTATTTTGGAAATAAAAGAATTCGTAACACTAGTCGAACGAGCCTGCAAGGCGGAAGAACTTGGAAAGGAGAAGAGGAAGGCTGAATTTGAAGCTAGAGATTATCGTAAAAGATCGACGGGTAAAGCTCCGTTCTCAGCTGTAAAGAAGTTCAGGGAGGACATTAATAAGTCGAGGGCGACTGCGGGAATTTCCATCAGGGCAAGACCATCGATGGGCTCCCGAGCTGCTTCGGTAGCTAGTGTGGGCAATAGTCGTCACGAGAAACCTGAATGTCCCCAATGTGGAAGACGACACCTAGGTGAATGTTGGGGCAAGTCTACTAGCAGGGCCTGTTACGGATGCGGTTCGAAGGACCACTTCATTAGAGATTGCACGGAGCTGGATGAGAAGAATAAGATTCAAGGTGCAAGACCTAGTGAAGTGACATCTAGAGGTAGACCACCGAGAATATTAGGAGGCAGGGGTGGTAGTCAGAGCGGGGCCTCTGATACGGCCGATCGAGCTGAGAACCGTACTCCTGCTAGAGCATATGCCATTCGCGCACGAGAGGAGGCATCCTCCCCGACGTCATCACTGGTACCTTCACTCTCTTTGATACTAATGTGATTGCATTGATTGACCCTAGTTCTACTCATTCATATGTATGCGAAACCTTAGCAAACAGTAAGACTCTACCTGTTGAGTCTACTGAGCTCGTAATTCGAGTATCAAACCCTTTGGGTCAATGCGTACTTGTTGATAAAGTGTGTAAGAGATGCCCTCTAATAATCCGAGAATCCTGTTTTCTGGCCGATTTGATGCTTTTGCCGTTCGACGAGTTTGATGTTATTCTTGGTTTGGATTGGTTAACCGCGCATGATGCGGTTGTGAATTGCAAAAGCAAGACTATCGATTTGAGGTACGCAAATAACGAAATAATCCGAGTTGAGTCTGCGGACTTAAGGGGGTTGCCAGCTGTAATATCAGCAATGTTGGCCCAGAAATATGTAAGGAAAGGGTGCGAAGCATACCTCGCGTATGTACTTGATGACAAGGAGTTAGAAAAGAAACCCGAATCGGTGCCGGTGGTCTGTGAATACCCGGATGTTTTTCCTGAAGAGTTACCGGGTTTGCCACCTGTTCGGGAGGTAGAGTTTGGCATTGAGCTTGTACCTGGAACTACGCCAATTTCGATCGCTCCGTATCGTATGGCACTAACCGAGTTAAAAGAGTTGAAAGCTCAGTTGCAAGAATTGACGGATAGAGGTTTCGCTCGACCGAGTTTCTCACCTTGGGGTGCACCAGTATTGTTCGTGAAAAAGAAGGACGGAACCATGAGGTTGTGCATTGACTATCGTCAACTGAATAAAGTGAAGATAAAGAATAAGTATCCGTTACCGCGTATTGATGATCTGTTCGATCAATTAAAGGGAGCATCAGTGTTTTCAAAGATAGATTTGAGATCGGGTTATTATCAGTTGCGGATTCGAGATTCAGACGTACCCAAAACTGCTTTCAGAACGAGGTACGGTCACTACGAGTTCTTAGTGATGCCGTTTGGGCTCACTAATGCCCCTGCGGTATTTATGGATTTGATGAATCGGATCTTTAGGCCGTATTTGGATCGGTTCGTAGTTGTGTTTATTGATGACATCTTGGTCTATTCAAGAGATGAGACCGAACATGCTGAGCATCTGAGGCTAGCGTTGCAAATTTTGCGGGATAAGCAGTTATATGCTAAGTTCAGTAAGTGTGAGTTCTGGTTAAGAGAGGTTAGCTTCTTGGGTCATGTGGTATCCGCATCGGGTATTCGAGTTGACCCGAGCAAAATTTCAGCCATACTTAACTGGAAGCCTCCGAGAAATGTTACCGAAGTCCGGAGCTTTCTAGGGCTCGCCGGTTATTACCGACGATTTGTCAAAGGTTTCTCGATGATAGCCACACCAATGACGAAGCTACTTCAAAAGGATGTTAAGTTCGAATGGACGGAGAAATGTCAGAAAAGCTTCGATCAACTGAAAACTCATTTGACTGAAGCTCCAATTTTGGTGCAACCCGAATCGGGTAAAGAGTTTGCCATTTATAGTGACGCATCCCTACTTGGGTTGGGTTGCGTATTGATGCAAGAAGGTTGAGTTGTGGCCTATGCGTCGAGACAATTGAAGCCACACGAGAGAAATTATCCGACCCATGATCTCGAACTAGCCGCCATTGTGTTTGCATTGAAAATATGGCGACATTATTTGTTTGGTGAGAAGTGCCATGTGTTTTCGGATCACAAAAGTCTCAAATATTTGATGACTCAACGAGACTTGAATCTGCGACAAAGACGTTGGCTTGAGTTGTTGAAAGATTACGAGCTTGTCATTGATTACCACCCGGGAAAGGCTAATGTGGTTGCGGACGCCTTAAGCCGAAAATCACTGTTTGCTTTGCGAGCGATGAATGTACACTTGTCTGTTCTACCTGACAATGTGTTAGTAGCTGAATTAAAAGCCAAACCATTATTGACTCATCAAATTCGTGAAGCTCAGAAAATCGATGATGAATTGGTTGCAAAACGAGCTGAGTGTGTTCCGAACAAGGAATCGGAGTTTCAGATTGATGATGATGGTTGTTTGAGGTTTAGAAGTCGTTTGTGTGTTCCAAGGAATTCGGAACTCATTCCGATGATTCTGAACAAAGCCCATTGTAGCCGAATGTCAATCCACCCGGGGAGCACGAAAATGTACAACGACTTGAAACGTCGGTATTGGTGGCATGGTATGAAACGAGACATCTCCGACTTTGTTTCGAGATGTTTAATATGTCAACAAGTGAAAGCGGAACATCAAGTGCCTTCAGGGTTACTTCAGCCGATCATGATACCCGAGTGGAAATGGGACCGAGTCACAATGAACTTTGTGTCCGGACTGCCATTGTCCGCAAGTAAGAAGGATGCAATTTGGGTTGTTGCTGATAGGCTGACTAAGTCGGCCCACTTTATCCCCGTGCGTACGGATCTTTCATTGGATAAACTAGCCGAACTGTATGTCTCTCAGATTGTGAGATTACATGGAGTACCTATTTCAATCGTGTCGGATAGAGATCCGAGATTCACCTCACGATTTTGGAAGAAATTGCAAGAAGCTTTGGGTACCAAGCTGCATTTTAGCACCGCTTTTCACCCCCAAACCGATGGTCAATCCGAGCGGATAATTCAGATACTCGAGGATATGCTGAGATGCTGCATCCTTGAGTTTAGTGGTTCATGGGAACGGTATGTACCTTTGATTGAATTCGCTTACAACAATAGTTTTCAATCAAGTATTAAGATGGCACCTTATGAGGCTTTGTACGGTCGTAAATGCCGTACGCCATTGTTTTGGACCGAGCTTGGTGAAAGTAAAATTTTCGGAGTTGATTTGATTAAAGATGCCGAACAGAAAGTAAAGGTAATCCGTGAAAGTCTGAAGGCAGCCACAGATCGTCAGAAATCGTATGCGGACTTGAAACGAAAGGACATTGAATATTAGGTGGGAGATAAAGTGTTTCTTAAAGTGTCACCTTGGAAGAAGGTACTCAGATTTGGCCGTAAAGGCAAGTTGAGCCCGAGATTCATTGGGCCATACGAAATATCCGAACGAGTTAGTCCAGTTGCGTATCGATTGATTTTACTCCATGAACTTGAAAAGATTCACGATGTCTTTCATGTTTCAATGCTTCGATGTTATAGATCCGATCCGTCACATGTGATTAATCCCTCAGAAGTTGAAATTCAATCTGACTTGAGCTATGAAGAAGAACCGATTCGTATCCTAGCTCGTGAAGTGAAAGAGTTGCGAAATAAAAGGGTTCCGTTGGTTAAGGTGTTGTGGCTCAAACACGGGATCGAGGAAGCAACCTGGGAACCCGAGAGCTCGATGAAAGAACGATATCCAAACCTATTTACCGGTAAGATTTTCGAGGACGAAAATTTCTTAAGTGAGGGAGAGTTGTGACAGCCCAAAATTGACCCTAGTCGGGAAGTGGTTTCGGGACCGCTAAACCGAGTCACTGAAAGGTTTGAATGTGATGTTTATTGTCTAGAATATGTAATCATGAATGTGTGAAAATTTCAAGCTTCGATTTAGTCGATTGCATGTGAATTTAGTCAATAGGACTTATATGAGAAAATTTTAAAATGTGATAGGTCAATGCATGAGGACCTATTAGTGCATGTGGAAGAAAAAGGGGACTTGCATGTCAAAGTGCCCAATTCTTGATAAGTGGCCGGCCAAGCATGACTCCATTCCTCCAAGTTTATGTTGTTTATTATTTAATATTGGTAAGTAAATTAAAATAAATTAAAGAAAGGAATTAAAAAGGAAGAGATGAATAAAATAAGGAGGGAAGAGGGAGTGTTCATCTTTTTTTTCTTTGGCTATTGCTGTGAGTGAGGAGAAGGAAGGGAGATTTGGTTATTGGATTTTGGCTTGGAAGATGGCTAGAATGAGGTATGTATTGAATGATTCTTGAAAATCTATGCATGTTTGAGATGGTTAGTTCAAATTCTACTCATCCTATAGATTAGACTTAGGATTTTGAGGTTGAAATTCGGCCAAGAAGCTTGAAACTCTTAGTAGATGTGTTAATGTCATTAAAATGGATAGTAATGTAAGATATGGTGAGTGGTTAATTGCTTTTAACTTGAAAGTTGAGGTTAAAGGGGTTAAGTGATTGCCGAATCTAATTTAGGGGTGGAGGATTGTGTTCATGTTATATTGGATAGGTAGAGGTTGTAATGAGGTTGAAATTGTTGAATTGTTAGCTTGGTAACTAATGAAGTAATCGGCCATATGGGGTAAAAATGGGATGTTCATTTTAGTTGTTGTTTCATTTTTGTGAGAAATGGGTCAAGTATTCATGAGATGAAATTGTGTGATTAGATAAATTAAAGGTAATAGTATAGTTGATGAATATATATAGATATACATATTCGGCCATCACTTAGGAGCTTATGTGATGTTGAGTTAAGCTTTGCATATTCGGCTATATATATATATATACATATATATGTAAGCTCATTCGTGATACTACCTTAGGACTATGTATATATAACCGACAAAAGAATGGGAAAAACTAGTAAGGGTGAAGGCCGAATGAGCTATAGATGGTGTGGATGACTTTTATACATGTGGGTGTGTGTGTATGCCATTTAGTTGGTGACATTCGGCATTTCTTAATTAACATTAGAGATGAGTGAATGAAATCGGCATGTGTGTTTGTGGAAATGCCGAATGTGAATTTGGATAATATTGAGTAATGTATGTGCTTTAAAATGATGGAATGGATTGGATGCTTTAAATGTGTTACGAACAATTATAAGTTAAATTAAGGGTTGCTAAGTTACCATTGTCATTGCCGAATATACAAACATACATATGCATGTGCAATTGAAGAATGAATGTTTAGCAAGATGGTTAAACTAGTTAAATTATTGATTTAGCTCAAGGAGTTAAAGGAGGTGAATCGAGCAAAGGCAAAGAAAAGGTTATCGAGTAGCCGAGTTGGAACCGTCTTACCCAACACGAGGTAAGTCATTAAGCATGTAGTTGGTATTATTTCAAATGGTCATAATGTTTATGTATTGATGCTGAATGGAATGAATAAATATACATATATATATACGCATGTACGTATGTGATGATGAAATTGTTGAATGAAAAGAAAAGAGGTAAGATGTACTGAGTTGTTGGTCTCGGCACTAAACGTGCGGGTATAACCATTTATGACCATGAGATTTGGCGCTAAGTGCGCGGGATTAAATTGTACAGCACTAAGTGTGCGATTTGACTATGTTGCACTAAGTGTGCGAAATGAATATGATGCACTAAGTGTGCGAGTTGACCATGCGGCACTAAGTGTGCGAGTTTGACTATGTAGCACTAAGTGTGCGATTTGATTACGTAGCACTAAGTGTGCGAGTTGATTATATAGCACTGAGTGTGCAGACTCAATATACATTCGTGAATCATTATGGACACTATGTGTGCGACACTATTGAGTCGATCGCGGACAGCGGATCGGGTAAGTGTCTTGAGTACATGGCTAATAGGTGCTATGCTTATACTTGGTGTTGAGCTCGGTAAGTTTGAACCTATGTGACAAATATACTTGAAGTCACGTACATAAAATTTATCGTAGGATGGGTGAAAGGCCGTTTAGTCGTTGATTGTAACGAAAATAAATTGATTTATGAAAATGCTTCAATGTCCTATTGATGAGTATATGGAATGTGAATGCATGAATTGATATGAAATTGAATCGATAGGTTGGAGGAACTATGGTATGGTTCGGTATGGATGGAGTAAATTGTCTCGTTCCATTTTGTTTCCTCTTGTGATAATGTTATTGATGGATGGTAGTGCATTGCTTATGACTTACTGAGTTATAAACTCACTCGGTGTTTCCTTGTCACCCATTATAGGTTGCTTGGACTCATCTATTTTTGCGGGGTCAGGCCGTCATCGAAGTCATCACACCGGATAGCAAGTTTTGGTACTTTCTTCTTAGTTGGCTTAGAAGAACATTTTGGCATGTATAAGCTATTACGTTGTGTTTGAACTTTGGCATGTAAACTTTAAGCCATGCGAAAATGGCACGAATGTTCGATTGAGTTGGATCAAGGGTAGGCATGAAATGGACCTAGTTACTTTCGTAACAGATGCTGGCAGCAGCAGTGTCATGAGATTGAAAAATCACTAAAAATAGTAGGAGTGGAATTAATTGATGAATAAATTATGTAATCGAAGCTCGATGAGTCTGTTTTCATGAGGAAGTAACGAAAAGATCATATGGGCAGTATATTAAGAGATAATCAGATTTTTGTGGGACAGGGCCAGAACGGTTTCTGGATTCCCTGCTCCGACTTTGGAAATTCATTATAAATTAACCAGAGATAATTATGGGTCGTACTATATATGTACAGATTCCTCCCTGAGTCTAGCTTTCATAGAAACAAACTGCATCAGTATTGAAGCCCCGTGCAGGGAGATATCCAAGTCGTAATGGGCAAAGGTCAGTGTAGTCGACCCCTGCAACTTGGGAGACTTTGACTAATAAACTGTACTAATTAGCCCGACCAAAAATTCTAGAAAAAAATACATAGATGGGCACATGAGTCTAGTTTCTAGGAAAAATTACGAAACTGATTTTCGAGTTACGAAACTCAAGATATGATTTTTAAAATGACTAGTACACTGATTGGGCAGTGTCTGGAAAATAAATTTTATAAGGGGTTAAAGTCAGTTAACACCTCGTGATCGACTCCGGTGTCGGTTTCGGGTTCGGGGTGTTACATGAAATTGGCCAAAATCAAGTCATTTCCATCACCAACCCAAACATGTACCTAAAAGCATTTTGTGCATAACTTCAAAGCTTCAAAATCTTACCAAAACATGCATGAAATGATTACTTCAAAAGACCAAATCTATTCAACCAATATGCAATACATATCTATATTTGACCATATTTCATTCATACACATCTAGTTCATCTCTATCTCAAAACATACAATAAGTTGACTTATACCATTTCAACATGAACTTACCATTTCTACCATACCATTCATACATCACAATCACTAAAATGACACAATTCAACCATTACCAAAATGGTACCAAATAGACGACATATACACATACCAAAATAAACATCTAAGTATTCAACCAAACATTAAACACAAGTCCACCTATACATGCCATTATAACCTTGGCCAAAACATCAAAAACTATTGATATAATAACTGGATAGTGTGATAGATCTCCGACGAGCTTTCAAACCAATCAAGCTTCTGATTATCTATAAAACATAGGAAAGAAAACTATGTAAGTACATAATGCTTAGTAAGTTCGTAAAACATGAAGATAACTTACCATTTCAATGGATAACATTAAGATTAAACATACTATAATCCAACCATAAACTTGGCATAAGCCTAAACACCATCAACAACACATGTTAGTGCATTAACATATAATTCACTTGAATTATCATAAGATGAGCTAGGTGTTCATGAACATATTACTTTTGAATTCATCCTTTTCATAAACATAGATATACTTTCATTGAACATTTTTATTTCAAATCATTTCATAGATTCATGACATAGTTCATTTGAACACTTACCCATAACCTTCCTTTTCATGCCCATTGAACCATTTAGAATAACATCAGATACGCAGGAAAGCTCACACAAAGTGTGCTAAACATAACCTTTCCTTTTCCTTTACATCATTACTCACACGAGTTGTGAAATGGGCCTGTTCACACGAGTTGTGGGTCAGAATGTAAGCTACACGATGCTGCTCACATAAGCTATGGAGTATCCGCAACAAATATAGGACCTCAGCCATCGGTAAGACATTCAAGACTAGGACCCAAAACATAAAAACCCTATGACATGTCATATGTATCATACAAATTCCTAAGGTTCAAACGGGGTTCGATAATCATCATGACATTGTTGGATATATGTCATATAATTACATGGAAATTAATACATTAACATATAAATCATTATAACATTAAAATGGTATTTAATCATACGAACTTACCTCGACAAACAAAGAGTAAAAATGTAGTCGATCAATCCGAGGCTTTCGCTTTTCCTGATCTAAATCCATACGAGGTCTATCTTGATCTAAATTGATAAATTTAATCCATTTAATACTTATATTATTCAATTCATTCTACATTTCATATTTATGAAAAAATACCATTTGCCCCTAACATTTTAAATTTTTACAATTTAGTCCTTAAGCTTGTAAATTGAAATTTAAGCATTTTCAGTTTTTTTACTGAAGAGTTTTTTACTTGTCGGTAAATAGAGAAATGGGGAATTGGTGTTAATTTTTTTTCACTATTTACATTATCTTTCATTCTCTAAATATATTCTCAATTTTTTTTAGTTTTTTTTTACTTTTAATCATTATTTGGTTGCCTTTATTTGTTTTCTGTTAAAGGATTTTAAGGATTCCATTGTTGGGCTTGTGATTATAACCAATAGGCTTTGGTTTCTCTTTACTTCTGTATATATTTTGTTTTATCTGTGTTTGGGTTTCTTTGATTGATTTCATGGAAATGGGCCCCTAAAAGAATAACGAATGTGTAACACCTTGTTTTGGTGGGCCTTAAGTTCTAGCAAGTAAGCTGAGAGTAATATGAGAGACGTTGCCTATCCACCCAAATGTTGTTTTGGCGTATAGATCAGGAGCTTAGTAGGTATTGGAATATTAAGTAAGGATTATTATTATAATGCATTAAGTCATAAAGAAGAAGATATTAGTAATAGTGTTGAGAACCATGTAAGTAGGGGTTATTGTTGAAGGTAATATATGCCTAGTTCATTGAGTTACTGTGCTAGTTACATTATAGATGATTTAGTTAGAAGGACAGATGAACCAAAAACATAAAATATTGGGTTTTAATAGTTGTAAACCATTTATAAAGGCAGTTATTGAAGTTGATGTCACGTATTGAGTTCCAATAAGGACTCGGGCTTTATTAATAGATATTCAGGATAAAAAAGTGGGACTATTTTTCTTCCTTCTTCAAGAAGTACTTCTGCCTTAAACTTAAGGAACCTAAAGTATTTCTTTCTCCTCTAAGCTAGGAATTGTAGATATGGATCTCTGCCAGTAGTTACTTCATGTCAAGGTAAATTTTATGGCTTTGCATGTTATGTTATGAAAGATTAGACTTGTTAAAGTTTGTGAATAGTAAGATGAAGAAGTAAGGCTTTATATAAGGGTTATTTGGGTTTGTGATGATGGAAAAGGTTACGAATAGGTTTTAATGGCATTCTTCTATTTTATAAGTAGTAGATGATGTATTTCCTTGTTGGATTTAAAGTTCAATAAGCTATCTAGATAACATTTGAGTAATGTTTGCGTTTTAAAATGATGGAATGGAGATTTAAGCTTGATAAAATTTTGTTAAGAATGAATGAAAGAAATATGTGTATTCAGTTATGGATAATTGAATAATAAATTGGTGTGGATGCTTTGAATGAGATATGCACAATTATAAGTTGAATTTAAGGTTTGTTAAATTTATCCTTATCATTGCTGAATGAGTTTAATGGTTAAAGAAAATTGTTAAGTGCTTAGTTAATGTGCATTCGGTCATTTAGGATGAGTATACATTTGATAATGTTTTGATGCTTTGAAATGGAATTTAATTATTAAATGAGCTCTAAGCTTGTTGAATTTTGAGATGTGATTGGCAGAAAATTTGAAATGAGCATATTTTGCTAATGACATGTTGATAAATGTTGAGTTATGGTACCATGACATTAACTTAGTTATCAAGTTGCCGAATGTGCTTATAAGTAAGTGAAGTTATGTTATAATTGAGCTAAGTGTGGCTAGTAAAAGCCTATTTAGTTTTCTTGCTATATTTGACCATAAATATGTTTGAGTGATTTCGATTATAGCTTAACGTTTAGTTAAGCATGATTGATGCTTTTAATTATATAGTTGTATAACTGAATTTGTTTTGGTTGAGTGTTATTTTGTTAAAGGATTGCTATTATTAAGGTTAAAGGCATTCAGTCATGAGATGGATTAAGGTGAATAAATGTTTATTTGTTCGCTTGAATTACGCTCAAGAGCAAAGGGAGCCAAATTTGGATAGGGGGAAAGCAAAAGTAGTTGATTAATCAACCCATAATTGTTCAATGACATTCAAGGTAAGTTCTTAAGTGTTTATGTAATGCCCCGTACCCGAGACCGTTGCTGGAGTCGAACACGAGGTGTTAACACACTTAATTCATTTCTTAAACAGCTCATACAATTCATTCTAAAATTTCCAAACAAGCTGGCTAACTGCATCATAGTCGTTTTAAAAATCATCTCTCGAGTTCCAAAACTCGAAATCCAGTTCCGTAAATTTTTTCTAAAACTAGTGTCATACATCTATCTAATAATTTTTTTTCAGAATTTTTGGTCAGCCCAATTAGTACAGTTTATTAGTTAAAGTCTCCCCTGTTTCAGGGTTTGACTACTCTGACCTCTGTGTATTACAAATAAGATATCTCCTTGTACAGAGATTCAATGACTATGCCGTTTGTCTCTAATAAAACTAGACTCAATACTGAATCTGTACATATAAATCATGACTTATAATTATCTTTGTAAAATTTATGGTGAATTTCCAAATTCATAACAGGGGATCCAGAAATCGCTCTGGCCCTATTTCACAAAAATTTAAACATCTCATAAAATATAGCTCATATACCTGTTTTGCTTCTTCCATATGAAAATAGACTCATCAGGCTTCGATTCCATAACTTATTCATTATTTAATTCCATTTCTACTATTTTTATTCATTTTTCAAATTCTCGTCACTACTGCTGTCTGAATCTATTTTGTGGTAAATTTTACCTATTTCATGGTTTCCATGGATTAGCTAGCAATTTGACATACATAGCACCAAAAAGGATCATGATTAGCCATTCCAATGGCTAATCATTACCAAGCATTTCCATACCACTCAATAACCATATCATAAGACCATATATACAAAATGATTATAATGCTATACTCAAAATATACAAGCCATTTTCGCATGGCTATACGAATATACATTACCAAAATATACTTAATTAACAACAAAGGTCAGTCCTATACATGCCATTATCAAAGTTCAACTAAAAGAGTACCAAAAGAGGCTTAGATAGTGTGGATGACTTCGACTTTGAGATCCCTGAAAACCGTAGCTGACGAACAAAATCTACAAAACATAGAATTAAGACAACAAAGTAAGCATTAACATGCTTAGTAAGTTTTAAGCATTTCATTTAAAATCAAACATTAAGTATCGCTAAGTTCATACTTAAACTGTAAATCATTTGACCGGTTGAACACAAGCGTACTAGTTATAAGGCTGATTGGCCTAATACATACATGTATACTCACAAGGCTTTTAGCACATACTTTACTGTACTATTTAGCTCATACAATTAAATTTAGACATATACTTCCTTATAACAATGAACATCAGCCAAATAGACCATTCTCTTATTCGTAGATACGGTACTCATCCACACACATCCATATATATATACAAACTGATAAATACATATGTATATATATATATCTAATTATCATTCTTTATATTAATGGTTTGTTTGAAAAACATCAATCGACATATGAGTACGTAGTACGTACCTGGCTATCTTAGTGTATCATACCAAATCAATAGCGGTTTTCTCGAATATTCAAATTCACAATTTTACTCAAATCACCGGCGTTAAGCCTGCTAGGTTTAAAACCCAAGTCCGATCACTAGCATAAAGCCTTCGGGACTATTAGCTCGGATATAATTCCAGCACATAGCCGACGAACCCGAAGTTTGAATATGATTCCCGCATATAGCCTACGGACCTTAAGTCCGGATATAATTCCCGCATATAGCCTACGGACCTTAAGTCCGGATATAATTCCCGCATATAGCCTACAGACCTTAAGTCCGGTTATAATCACCATATATCATGTATATATATATATTCATATTTTACCACATCTCATTCTACATATCACAACAGTAGTCATTTCCACATTCAAAATAGGCTTCATACGAGTACTATTGTTAATATTACGGTTCAAACATCATAGTAAATTCTCACATACTCCTTCTATCATTCAACTTATCCTATAATGATCAATCATCTATGAATCATATAAATAAGTTATTAATCATACACTTTATTCAAATAAGACTAAAAGATGCAGCTTTACACTTATCCAAGTATCATCAATCATTTACTAAAGGTGATTACTCAAAACTTACCTCGGTGTTTTGAACAGTTATGGATAACCTACTCGGCTGCTTTCTCCTTTCCCCTATTTGATTGAGACCCCTTTTGCTCTTGAGCTTAATTTAGAAAAAATAAATTTATTTAAATTACTTACTCGACTTTACTTTTTAGTAGTCACAATAGACAATCATATAAACTTCAATACCTATACATAATGCATGCTTTTAATATTATAATTATTTTTTTTATTTTTTTTGTTGGGTTATATTATTACCAACCAAATACCGAATATGCCTATCACATAATTAAGTTATTTAACACCTAACTCACATAGCCAAAGTATATATATAATCTTAAGGTCCAAATATGAATAGCCCCAAAGTTCTCATGACTTAACCCTTAACCACATTTTGCCGAAAATTCTTTGAATTTCTAATAGCATACACATATATAACCAATTTGGAGACTCTATTAACCAAACATACATCCGGCAATAGCCACAACAACTTTACAAGTCTAATTAGAAACATTTTTCATCATTTTAGCTTCGTCTATTAACTCCCAAAGACCGAATGCACAATTATACAAATGATAAAAATTAATGTTAAATGTCATCAATAAATAAAGCCATACACACACAGCTTATAAGCAAATTTCATCCTTACATAGCCTATAGTTCTCTCGGCCACTCATTCCACAACCTAACAAAACTTCAATTCGAAATCATTAGCCGAATATCAATTGACTTAAGCTACCTTTAAACTTTTACTTATCACCTCATACCAAACTATCAAAATGAACTAATTATAATTATATAAGTACTACCAAAACCGAAACCTATGCATAATATTATTTCTTATGCCCAAACCAAAGACCACATTCGGCAACTTTCATCCACCATTCTTCCAAGCACAACCGATTACCCATTCTCTTCTTATATCTACAATCAGCACCTCCAAACAAAATAAGTTAAAAATTTCAACTTTTATGCTAACATAACCAGCAACTTAACACATCCACATAACTAACATGCTAATAGCATCAAGGCATCAACTAAAATTTTTAAGCTTCTTAGCCGAATCCTAACTCTCCAACAACCCTAAATCCAACCATGAGATAGATAGAATTTAGACTAATCATCCAAAGGATGTATAAACTTCCAAAAGTAACATTGAACATACCTTAATCTAGAGAACCACCTTGGCCGAATTTTTCTTCTTCTTCTTCCTCTAGTTACGGCAATGGACGAGCAACATAAGCTAACTTTGGTTTCTCCTCCCACTAACCACTATTATTTTATTATCCATATTATTTTTTTTATTTTTTTAACACAAAATATTAACATAAAATATTTATAATATGTTTTAATCCATAACATGGCCGGCCACTATCTAAAATTTGGCTAATTTGACATGCAAGTACAAGCATTTTCTAACATGCATTAATAGGCCACTTTAACATTTGCCTAGCACATTTCTAAATTTCTCACACAAGTCCTATTTAATAAATTTCACATACTATATAAAAAATTTAAGCATGAAATTTTCACACATACATATTGATATATAATAAGCATCAAATATGACTGTTAATTATTTTTTTATGATTCGGTTTCGTGGTCCCGAAACTACTTTCCGACTAGGGTCAATTTAGGGCTGTCACAACTCTCCCCCACATAAGAAATTTTCGTCCCCGAAAATCTTACCAGTGAATAAGTTAGGATATAGATCCTTCAAAGTGTCTTCAAGTTCCCAAGTAGCTTCTTCAACCCCGTGCTTAAACCACAACACCTTCACTAAAGATATTTTCTTATTTCGTAGTTCTTTTACTTCACGTGCCAAAATACGGACCGGTTCTTCTTCGTAACTCAAATCAGATTGAATCTCAACCTCTGATGAATTAATTATGTGCGATGGATCGGATTTATAATGTCGAAGCATCGAAACATGAAAAACATTGTGAATCTTTTCAAGTTCAGGGGGTAATATCAATCTATATGCGACTGGCCCAATTCGTTCGAATATTTCATATGGCCCGATGAACCTCGGACTCAATTTGCCTTTACGGCCAAATCTAAGCACCTTTTTCCAAGGTGAAACTTTAAGAAACACTTTGTCTCCGACCTGATATTCAGCGTCTTTTCGTTTTGAATCCTCATACGACTTCTGACGATCTGAAGCTGCTTTCAGACTTTCACAGATTACTTTTACTTTCTGCTCAGCATCTTTAATCAAATCAACCCCGAAGATTTTACTTTCACTAAGCTCGGTCCAAAACAACGGTGTACGGCATTTACGACCGTACAAAGCCTCGTAAGGTGCCATCTTAATGCTTGATTGAAAACTATTGTAGTAAGCAAATTCAATCAAAGGTAAATACCGCTCCCATGAACCACTAAACTCAAGGATGCAACATCTCAACATATCCTCGAGTATCTGAATTATTCGCTCGGATTGACCATCAGTCTGGGGATGGAAAGCGGTGCTAAAATGAAACTTGGTACCCAAAGCTTCTTGCAATTTCTTCCAAAATCGCGAGGTGAATCTCGGATCTCTATCCGACACAATAGAAATAGGTACCCCGTGTAATCTTACAATCTGAGAAACATACAATTCAGCTAGTTTATCCAGTAAATAATCCGTACGTACGGGAATAAAATGAGTCGACTTAGTCAGTCTAGCAACAACAATCCAAATCCCATCTTTCTTATTTGCCGACAATGGCAACCCAGATACAAAATCCATCGTGACTCGATCCCATTTCCATTTAGGTAGCATGATTGGCTGAAGTAAACCTGTAGGCACTTGATGTTCCGCTTTCACTTGTTGACATATTAAACACTTCGAAACAAAATCAGAAATGTCTCGTTTCATACCATGCCACCAAAACTGACGTCTCAGATCGTTGTACATTTTCGTACTCCCCGGGTGAATTGACATTCGGCTACAGTGAGCTTCGTTCAGAATCATCGAAATAATTTCTGAATTTCTTGGAACACACAAATGACTTTTGAACCTCAAACAATCGTCATCATTAATTTGAAACTCTGATTCCATATCCGGAACACATTCAGCCCGTTTTGCAACCAATTCATCATCGACTTTCTGAGCTTCACGAATTTGATGAATCAACAATGGTTTGGCCTTTAATTCTGCTACTAACACATTATCAGATAGAACAGACAAGTGTACATTCATTGCTCGTAAAGCAAACAGTGATTTACGACTTAAAGCATCCGCAACCACATTAGCCTTTCCCAGGTGATAGTCAATGACAAGCTCATAATCTTTTAACAACTCAAGCCAACGTCTTTGTCGTAGATTCAAATCTCTTTGAGTCATCAAATATTTGAGACTTTTGTGATCCGAAAATACATGGCACCTCTCACCAAATAAGTAATGTCGCCATATTTTCAAAGCGAATACAATGGCAGCTAATTCGAGATCATGGGTTGGATAATTTTTCTCATGTGGCTTCAATTGCCTCGACGCATAAGCTACAACTCGACCTTCTTGCATCAATACACAACCCAACCCAAGTAAGGATGCGTCACTGTAAATGACAAACTCTTTACCTGATTCAGGCTGCACTAGCACTGGAGCTTCAGTCAAATAAGTTTTTTTAGTTGTTCGAAACTTTTCTGACATTTTTCTGAGCATTCAAACTTAACATCTTTCTGAAGTAGTTTCGTCATTGGTGTGGCTATCATCGAGAAACCCTTTACAAACCGTCTGTAGTAACCGGCAAGTCCCAAAAAGCTCCGAACCTCAGTAATATTTCTCAGAGGCTTCCAGTTAAGTATGGCTGAAATTTTGCTCGGATCAACTCGAATACCCGATGCAGATACCACATGACCCAAAAAGCTAACTTCTCTCAACCAGAACACACATTTACTGAACTTAGCATATAACTGCTTATCCCGTAAAATCTGCAACACTAATCTCAGGTGCTCAGCATGTTCGGTTTCATCTCTCAAATAGACCAAAATGTCATCAATAAACACAACTACAAACCGATCCAAATACTGTCTGAAGATCCGATTCATCAAATCCATAAATACCACAGGGGCATTAGTGAGTCCAAACGGCATCACTAAGAACTCGTAGTAACCGTATCTCGTTCTAAAAGCAGTTTTGGGTATATCTGAATTTTGAACTCGCAACTGATAATAACCCGATCTCAAATCTATCTTTGAAAACACTGAGGCTCCCTTTAGTTGATCAAACAAATCATCAATACGCGGTAACGAATATTTATTCTTTATTGTCACTTTATTCAGCTGACGATAGTCGATGCACAACCTCATGGTTCCATCCTTCTTTTTCACAAACAATACTGGTGCACCCCAAGGTGAGAAACTCGGTCGAGCGAAACCTCTATCTATCAACTCTTGCAACTGAGCTTTCAATTCCTTTAATTCCGTTAGTGCCATACGATACAGAGCTATCGAAATTGGTGTAGTCCCAGGTACAAGTTTGATGCCAAAATCTACCTCCCGAACAGGTGGTAACCCTGGTAATTCTTCCGGAAAAACATCCGGATATTGACAAACCACTGGTACCGATTCAAGTTTCTTTTCTGATTCTTTATTATCAAGTACGTATGCAAGATACGCTTCACACCCCTTTCTCACATATTTTTGAGCTAACATCGAGGATATTATTGTTGGCAATCCATTCAAAATAGTAGACTCAACTCGGATTATCTCATTATTTGCACACCACAAATCAATAGTCTTACTTTTGCAATTCACAACTGCATCATGTACGGTCAACCAATCCAAACCGAGAATAACATCAAATCATCAAATGGTAAAAGCATCAAGTCAGCCGAAAAACAGGAGCCTCGGATTATTAAGGGGCATTTCTTACACAACTTGTCGACAAGCACATAACGACCCAAGGGATTCGACACTCTAATAACGAACTCAGTAGACTCAACAGGTAAAGTCTTACTGGATGCTAAAGTCTCACATACATAAGAATGAGTAGATACAGGGTCAATCAAAGCAATCACATCAGTATCAAAGAGAGTGAAAGTACCGGTAATAACATCAGGGGAAGAAGCATCCTCGCGTGCACGTATAGCATAAGCTCTAGCAGGAGCACAAGCCTCAGGTCTGGTGGTAACATCTTTAGACCCTCTCTGACCGCTGCTAGCATTCCCCGTATTCCTAGGTGGCCTACCTCGTGCTGTAGTAGACCCAGTTTCCCACTCTGATTTACATTCTGTTCAGATAGTCTTGGACAATCTTTGACAAAGTGGTCAGCTGATCTGCACTTATAACAGGAGCGGTCATGGAATCTACAACTCCCCGAATGCCATTTACCGCAATACTGGCACTCTGTCCTGTCCCGACGATTATTTCCAACACTGGCAACCAAAGTGACTCGCGTACTCACAGGGGGTCGATCACGATCTCGTCTGGAAAAGCCCGAAGTGTCTTTAGATCGGCCTGGATCATTTCTAAATTTCTTCGATGATTGTTGAAAGGGCTTTCCCAAAGATCTCTTACGAAACTCTCACTTCAGCTTTTCTTTTCCCCTTATTGAGCTCTTCGGCTTTGTAAGCTCGCTCGACAAGTACTACAAATTCTCTAATTTCAAGAATGCCAACATACAGTTTTATATCTTCGTTCAACCCGTCCTCAAAGCGTTTACACATGATAGCCTCGGACAAAACACATTCCCGAGCGTGTCTACTAAGTCTGACAAATGTTCGCTCATAATCAGTAACTGACATAGAACCCTGCTTAAGCTCAAGAAATTCTTTCTGTTTCTGATCGATGAATCTTTGACTGATATATTTCTTGCGGAACTCGGTTTGAAATAATTCCCAAGTAACCCGTTCTCTTGGCACGACAGAAACCAAAGTATTCCACCAATAATAGGCAGAATCACGTAGCAAAGAAATAGCACACTTCAGGCATTCATCGGGTGTGCAAGATAGTTCATCAAAAACCCGAATAGTGTTGTACAACCAAAATTCAGCTTGCTCCGCATCATCGCTGTCTGTAGCTTTAAATTCAGTAGCCCCGTGTTTCTGAATTCTATCTACCGGGGGCTTATTTAACCTCATCTGATCAATCACCGGAGGTATCGCGGGTGCAAGGGGTGTATTAGTGGGGGGTGGGGGTTGTGGGACAGCCGTATTAGTTCGAATATACTGATTGAACCAATCATTCATCACGCTATCAAAAGCCTGTCTAGCTTCATCATTCTGATTACTAGCAATAGGTTGGGAGTCCACCGGTGCTGTCCCATACGCGGCAGCAGGTGCTCCACTCTCAACATCATCAGCTACCGCTCGATTGGGATCGGGATCCATTTGTGACAGCCCAAAATTGACCCTAGTCGGGAAGTGGTTTCGGGACCACAAAACCGAGTTATGAAAATAATTAATTGTTATATTCTACGTTTATTATGTGTGTACATGCATATGTGGAAGTTTCATCCCCTAATTTTGCCAATTGCATGAGGAATTATTAAATAGGGATCAACATGAGACATGGTAAAATATGATAGGCTAATTTTAAAGGGCTTATTAGTGCATGTCAACACAAAGGTGGACTTGCATGTCAAATTGCCCAATTTCCTTATAGTGGCCGGCCAAGGTGGGTTGATGATGGGCAATATATTTGTGAAATTGATATTGGGTTGTGGGATTTAATGAATAAAAGAAAAGAAGAAAAAGAAAGCAAATGAAAAAAAAAAGGCTTCATCCTTGTCTTCTTGGCCGAATTGAAGGAAGGAATAGGGGCAAAGAACTTTCGGCCATTTGAATGCTTAATAAGGTTAGTATATTGTGTTAAAGTTGTGAAATTTTAGCTTGTTTTAGGTTAATTATCATGGTTCTTACTTAGACCATGCAAAATTTTTAACTTTGATGGATGGATGGAGCATTCGGCTATGGCTATTAAAGAAGGAAATTTGATTACTTCCTTTAAGTTTTGATGAAGAATGTGTTGAGGAAAGAAATTGATCTTGCTAAAAATATAAATTCTAAATGCTCATATATGTAATACCCAAATAAAAATGCTTGATGTCTTGAACAAATATTGTTTCGATGGGTGGAATGAGTAATGTCATGTATAGGTTTCGGCAATGGATTTTCATGTTTAATATTTTTATGTTGGTGTTCAAATTGAAAATGGATGTTAGTTGTGCTATAACACTTGCTTAATGATGAAAGGATCATGAGCTTAGGGCTTGAGAGGCATTCGACTTTGGAGTCAAAATAATAGAAATGGTGTTTAGTCAATGCAAGTGTCCATACTTGTAGAATGTATTGAGTGTTGCAATCGGCCTTAACATAGACATGTGTGTGTTCGGCCACATAAATGAGCACCTAAGTTGATGTGTATGTTCGGCCAAAGGTAAGCATGTTGATGGCTTTATCTTGACTTAGAAGGTTCGGCTAAAGGGAAAATTAGCTAATATGTCGAATTCGATTCGTGAATTCGTACATATGTGACTCTAATGTCTAATGTGTATATGGACTAAGTACCTTGAGGTTCTCTTTTGATGTTCGAGTGAATTCTATTGAATCATTTGATGTGATTAAAAATGCATATGACCATTGTGTATTTGAGCTAAAAGGTGGCCATATGACCCATCAAACTCCTTGTCATATTCGGCCATAAGCTAGCAAAATGAGACTTTAATGAGTTAAATTTGTTTGATTTAGCTCAAGTAGTTAAAGGAGGTGAATCGAGTAAAGGCAAAGAAAAGGTCATCGAGTAGCCGAGTTGGAACCGTCTTACCCAACACGAGGTAAGTCATTAAGCATGTAGTTGGTATTATTTCAAATGGTCATAATGTTTATGTATTGATGCTGAATGGAATGAATAAATATACATATATATATATATATGCATGTACGTATGTGATGATGAAATTGTTGAATGAAAAGAAAAGAGGTAAGATGTACTGAGTTGTTGATCTCGGCACTAAACGTGCGGGTATAACCATTTATGACCATGAGATTGGCGCTAAGTGCGCGAGATTAAATTGTACAGCACTAAGTGTGCGATTTGACTATGTTGCACTAAGTGTGCGAAATGAATATGATGCACTAAGTGTGCGAATTGACCATGCGGCACTAAGTGTGCGAGTTTGACTATGTAGCACTAAGTGTGCGATTTGATTACGTAGCACTAAGTGTGCGAGTTGATTATATAGCACTGAGTGTGCGGACTCAATATACATTCGTGAATCATTACGGACACTATGTGTGCGACACTATTGAGTCGATCGGGGACAGCGGATCGGGTAAGTGTCTTGAGTACATGGCTAATAGGTGCTATGCTTATACTTGGTGTTGAGCTCGGTAAGTTTGAACCTATGTGACAAATATACTTGAAGTCACGTACATAAAATTTATCGTAGGATGGGTGAAAGGCCGTTTAGTCGTTGATTGTAACGAAAATAAATTGATTTATGAAAATGCTTCAATGTCCTATTGATGAGTATATGGAATGTGAATGCATGAATTGATATGAAATTGAATCGATAGGTTGGAGGAACTATGGTATGGTTCGGTATGGATGGAGTAAATTGTCTCGTTCCATTTTGTTTCCTCTTGTGATAATGTTATTGATGGATGGTAGTGCATTTCTTATGACTTACTGAGTTATAAACTCACTCGGTGTTTCCTTGTCACCCATTATAGGTTGCTTGGACTCATCTATTTTTGCGGGGTCAGGCCGTCATCGAAGTCATCACACCGGATAGCAAGTTTTGGTACTTTCTTCTTAGTTGGCTTAGAAGAACATTTTGGCATGTATAAGCTATTATGTTGTGTTTGAACTTTGGCATGTAAAATTTAAGCCATGCGAAGATGGCACGAATGTTCGATTAAGTTGGATCAAGGGTAGGCATGAAATGGACCTAGTTACTTTCGTAACAGATGCTGGCAGCAGCAGTGTCATGAGATTGAAAAATCACTAAAAATAGTAGGAGTGGAATTAATTGATGAATAAATTATGTAATCGAAGCTCGATGAGTCTGTTTTCATGAGGAAGTAACGAAAAGATCATATGGGCAGTATATTAAGAGATAATCAGATTTTTGTGGGACAGGGCCAGAACGGTTTCTGGATTCCCTGCTCCGACTTTGGAAATTCATTATAAATTAACCAGAGATAATTAGGGGTCGTACCATATATGTACAGATTCCTCTCTGAGTCTAGTTTTCATAGAAACAAACGGCATCAGTATTGAAGCCCCGTGCAGGGAGATATCCAAGTCGTAATGGGAAAAGGTCAGTGTAGTCGACCCCTGCAACATGGGAGACTTTGACTAATAAACTGTACTAATTGGCCCAACCAAAAATTCTAGAAAAAAATACATAGATGGGCACATGAGTCTAGTTTCTTGTAAAAATCACGAAACTGATTTTTGAGTTACGAAACTCAAGATATGATTTTTAAAACGGCTAGTACACAGATTGGGCAGTGTCTGGAAAATAAATTTTACAAGGGGTTAAAGTCAGTGAACACCTCATGTCCGACTCCGGTGTCGGTTTCGGGTTCGGGGTGTTACATTTGATTGGTATCAGAGCTATGGTTTAGTCGGTTCTAGGACTACCATAGCGCGTATGAGTCTAGCTATACATGCCGAATGTTAATGTTTAAATGTGTGATGACTTCCGACGGTTGAAATGTTTTTGTTTTGATTAGTAAATGGACCCCGGTGAAGAAAGAACCCTAGCGGATGACGTTGAGAGCGTAGCGGCTGCTCCTGCACGAGGGACGCCGCCTGTTGAACCTCAGTCATCTGCGAATAATCAAGGTGAGGGGGCTAAACAAGCCTTCTTTACCATGATGAATGAGTGGGTCGCGCAATATGCCCGAACCAACCCGGCTGTCCAACAATTCCCAAATTTGAATAATCCACCCCAAGAGCCTGTAATGCCATCAGTCGCTGATCCTGTGAGGCTGAGTAAGCCACCTGTAGACTTGATTAGGAAGCGTGGGGCCGAGGAGTTCAAGGCCATAGTAACTGATGATGCCGAAAGGGCCGAGTTCTGGCTTGATAACACCATTCGGGTGTTCGATGAATTGTCATGCACACCCGACGAATGTCTAAAATGTGCTGTATCTTTGTTGCGAGACTCAGCCTACTATTGGTGGAGGACCTTGATTTCCATAGTCCCGAACGAGCGAGTAACTTGGGACTTCTTTCAAACGGAATTCCGAAAGAAATTTATTAGCCAACGGTTCATTGATCAGAAGCGTAAGGAGTTCTTGGAACTCAAGCAAGGCCGTATGACTGTATCTGAATACGAACATGAATTCGTAAGACTCAGTAGGTATGCCCGGGAGTGTGTAGCTGATGAGGTTGCTATGTGCAAAAGATTCGAGGAAGGATTGAATGAAGATTTAAAGCTACTAATGGGTATTTTGGAAATAAAAGAATTCGTAACACTAGTCGAACGAGTCTGCAAGGTGGAAGAACTTGGAAAGGAGAAGAGGAAGGCTGAATTGGAAGCTAGAGATTATCGTAAAAGATCGACGGGTAAAGCTCCGTTCTCAGCTGTAAAGAAGTTCAGGGAGGACATTAATAAGTCGAGGGCGACTGCGGGAATTTCCATCAGGGCAAGACCATCGATGGGCTCCCGAGCTACTTCGGTAGCTAGTGTGGGCAATAATCGTCACGAGAAACCTGATTGTCCCCAATGTGGAAGACGACACCTAGGTGAATGTTGGGGCAAGTCTACTAGCAGGGCCTGTTACGGATGCGGTTCGAAGGACCACTTCATTAGAGATTGCACGGAGCTGGATGAGAAGAATAAGATTCAAGGTGCAAGACCTAGTGGAGTGACATCTAGAGGTAGACCACCGAGAATTTTAGGAGGCAGGGGTGGTAGTTAGAGGGGGGCCTCTGATATGGCTGTTCGAGCCGAGAACCGCACTCCTGCTAGAGCATATGCCATCTGCGCACGAGAGGAGGCATCCTCCCCTGACGTCATCACTGGTACCTTCACTCTCTTTGATACTAATGTGATTGCATTGATTGACCCTGGCTCTACTCATTCATATGTATGTGAAACCTTAGCATCCAGTAAGACTCTACCTGTTGAGTCTACTGAGCTCGTAATTCGAGTATCAAACCCTTTGGGTCAATGCGTACTTGTTGATAAAGTGTGTAAGAGATGCCCTCTAATAATCCGAGAATCCTGTTTTCCGGCCGATTTGATGCTTTTGCCGTTCGACGAGTTTGATGTTATTCTTGGTTTGGATTGGTTAACCGCGCATGATGCGTTGTGAATTGCAAAAGCAAGACTATCGATTTGAGGTGCGCAAATAACGAAATAATCCGAGTTGAGTCTGCGGACTTAAGGGGTTGCCAGCTGTAATATCAGCAATGTTGGCCCAGAAATATGTAAGGAAAGGGTGCGAAGCATACCTCGCGTATGTACTTGATGACAAGAAGTTAGAAAAGAAACCCGAATCGGTGCCGGTGTGTAACACCCCGAACCCGAAACCGACACCGGAGTCGAACACGAGGTGTTAACTGACTTTAACCCCTTACAAAATTTATTTTCCAGACACTGCCCAATCTGTGTACTAGTCGTTTTAAAAATCATATCTTGAGTTTCGTAACTCAAAATTCAGTTTCGTAATTTTTCCCAGAAACTAGACTCATGTGCCCATCTATGTATTTTTTTCTAGAATTTTTGGTTGGGCCAATTAGTACAGTTTATTAGTCAGAGTCTCCCATGTTGCAGGGATCGACTACACTGACCTTTGACCATTACGACTTGGATATCTCCCTGAACGGGGCTTCAATACTGATGCTGTTTGCTTCTATGAAAACTATAATCTGATTATCTCTTAATATACTGCTCATATGATCTTTTCGTTACTTCCTCATGAAAGCAGACTCATCGAGCTTTGATTACATAATTTATTCATCAATTAATTCCACTCCTACTATTTTTAGTGATTTTTCAATCTCATGACACTGCTGCTGCCAGCATCTGTTACGAAAGTAACTAGGTCCATCTCATGCCTACCCTTGATCCAACTCAATCGAACATTCGTGCAATTTTCGCATGGCTTAAAGTTTACATACCAAAATTCAAACACAACGTAATAGCTATACATGCCAAAATGTTCTTCTAAGCCAACTAAGAAGAAAATACCAAAACTTGCTATCCGGTGTTATGACTTCGATGACGGCCTGACCCCGCAAAAATAGATGAGTCCAAGCAACCTATAATGGGTGACAAGGAAACACCGAGTGAGTTTATAACTCAGTAAGTCAAAAGCAATGCACTACCATCCATCAATAACATTATCACAAGAGGAAACAAAATGGAACGAGACAATTTACTCCATCCATACCGAACCATACCATAGTTCCTCCAACCTATCGATTCAATTTCATACCAATTTATGCATTCACAATCCACATGCTCATCAATAGGATATTCGAGGCATTTTCATAAATCATTTTATTTTCGTTACAAACATACAACTAAACGGCCTTTCACCCATTCTACGATAAATTTTATGTACGTGACTTCAAGTATATTTGTCACATAGGTTCAACTTACCGAGCTCAACACCAAGTATAAGCATAGCACCTATTAGCCATGTACTCAAGACACTTACCCGATCCGCTGTCCGCGATCGACTCAATAGTGTCGCACACATAGTATCCATAATGATTCACGAATGTATATTGAGCCCGCACACTCAGTGCTATATAATCATCTCGCACACTTAGTGCTACGTAATCAAATCGCACACTTAGTGCTACATAGTCAAACTCGCACACTTAGTGCCGCATGGTCAATTCGCACACTTAGTGCATCATATTCATTTCGCACACTTAGTGCAACATAGTCATATCGCACACTTAGTGCTATACAATTTAATCCCGCGCACTTAGCGCCAATCTTATGGTCATAAATGGTTATCCCGTACGTTTAGTGCCGAGATCAACAACTCAGTACATCTTACCTCTTTTCTTTTCATTCAACAATTTCATCATCATATACGTACATGCATATATATATATGTATATTTATTCATTCCATTCAGCATCAATACATAAACATTATGACCATTTGAAATAACACCAACTACATGCTTAATGACTTACCTCGTGTTGGGTAAGACGGTTCCAACTCGGCTACTCGATAACCTTTTCTTTGCCCTTGCTCGATTCACCTCCTTTAACTCCTTGAGCTAAATCAATAATTTAACTAGTTTAACCACCTTGCTAAATATTTACAATCCGATTTCACATGTATATGTATGTTAGTATATTCGGCTAATAACCTCATGCAACTACCAAAGCCGAATCAACTAAATATACTTATGAATATATATATATCATCATCGAAATCACCTAAGCTTAGACATCAATTTTTAATTCCAAGCAAGTTGCCGAATGCAACCTTACTAAATTTTCATGGATTCAAGTCATGGATTCAATATACCATTACCATGGAATCAACAACCAAAAATTCATAGACAATTTAGGAAAATCACATTACAAATCTCAAATTCAAACAAAGACCATGGCCGAAATGCACATATAACCACATAAAAAAAATATTGAACCTTTGGTTGCCTAACTAGCTTAACATCCATCAAATTTTAAATCAAGAAACTCACCTCATCTATAATCAACCCTCAATACCCTAAAGCATCAAAAACGACATCAAAGAAATACAACCATCCATGGCCGAATGTCATCTTCTTAACTTTACAAAAAGAGAACATTTGCCATGAGCTAGCTTCTATACTTGATGGCCACTCCAAATATACAAAGATTTTCAATGATAGAGCATTAACATACCTTAATCCACTTAAAGGACCACCTTGGCCGAATCTTGCTTCCTCTTCTTCCTCTAGTTAGAACAATTGCAAAAGAAAGAAAACATGAACACTCCTTCTTCCCTCCTTATTAAGCATTAAAACTCCCTCATTTTCATGCCACAACATCAAACACTCCTCCTAGGCACAAGCAATGGCCGAATTCTTTCCAAGTTTTTTTTTCCCTTCTTTTTCTTGGTTTTTCGGCTAGGAGATGGCAAGTATGACACCCATTTTTTTTTTGTTCCCTTTCCTATTATTATCCCCATCATTTGTTCACCAAAAGAAAACATATTAAATTAGAATGAGTGGAGCATCATCACTCCTTGGCCGGCCACCATGAATTTTATGGGCAATTTGACATGCAAAGCCATGCTTCCTCACCCTATTATTAATTAATCCTTATAATTCATCTATCATCTTTTCTAACTTCGTCAACTAGGTCCTTTTTGAATTAATTCACAATCCTAATGCTAATATTAAGCATTTAATTTCTCATATATTCACTGTCACACAACAATTTATGCAATTAAAACACGAAAATAAATTTTTGGCTCGGTAATGTGGTCTCGAAACCACATTCCGACCAGGGTCTAATTTGGGTTGTCACAACTCTCCCCCACATAAGAAATTTTCGTCCCCGAAAATCTTACCGGTAAATAAATTTGGATATCGATCCTTCATAGAGTCCTCAAGTTCCCAAGTGGCTTCTTCAATTCCGTGTCTATGCCACAGTACTTTCACTAATGAGATTTTCCTGTTTCGTAGTTCTTTTACTTCATGTGCTAAAATACGAACTGGTTCTTCTTCGTAACTTAAATTAGATTGAATCTCGATCTCCGATGGAGGAATTACGTGCGATGGATCGAACCTATATCGTCGAAGCATCGAGACATGAAAAACGTTGTGAATCTTTTCGAGTTCAGGGGGCAAAATTAATCGGTATGCAACGGGTCCAACTCGTTCGGATACTTCGTACGGACCGATGAACCTCGGAGTCAATTTGCCCTTACGACCAAATCTAAGCACCTTCTTCCAGGGTGAAACTTTGAGAAATACTTTGTCTCCAACCTGATATTCAATGTCTTTTCTTTTCAAATCCGCATACAATTTCTGACGATCTGTGGCTACCTTCAGACTTTCACGGATTACCTTTACTTTCTGTTCGGCATCTTTAATCAAATCAACTCCGAAAATTTTACTTTCACCGAGCTCAGTCCAAAACAATGGTGTACGGCATTTACGACCGTACAAAGCCTCGTAAGGTGCCATCTTAATACTTGATTGGAAACTATTGTTGTAAGCGAATTCGATCAAAGGTACATACCGTTCCCATGAACCACTAAACTCAAGGATGCAGCATCTCAGCATATCCTCGAGTATCTGAATTATCCGCTCGGATTGACCATCGGTTTGGGGATGAAAAGCGGTGCTAAAATGCAGCTTGGTACCCAAAGCTTCTTGCAATTTCTTCCAAAATCGCGAGGTGAATCTCGGATCTCTATCCGACACGATAGAAATAGGTACTCCATGTAATCTCACAATCTGAGAAACATACAATTCGGCTAGTTTATCCAATGAAAAATCCGTACGCACGGGGATAAAGTGAGCCGACTTAGCCAGCCTATCAACAACAACCCAAATCGCATCCTTCTTACTTGCGGACAATGGCAGTCCGGACACAAAGTCCATTGTGACTCGGTCCCATTTCCACTCGGGTATCATGATCGGCTGAAGTAACCCTGAAGGCACTTGATGTTCCGCTTTCACTTGTTGACATATTAAACATCTCGAAACAAAGTCGGAGATGTCTCGCTTCATACCATGCCACCAAAACCGACGTTTCAAGTCGTTGTACATTTTCGTGCTCCCCGGGTGAATTGACATTCGGCTACAATGGGCTTCGTTCAGGATCATCGGAATGAGTTCCGAATTCCTTGGAACGCACAAACGACTTCTAAACCTCAAACAACCATCATCATCAATCTGAAACTCCGATTCCTTGTTCGGAACACACTCAGCTCGTTTTGCAACCAATTCATCATCGACTTTCTGAGCTTCACGAATTTGATGAGTCAATAATGGTTTGGCTTTTAATTCAGCTACTAACACATTGTCAGGTAGAACAGACAAGTGTACATTCATCGCTCGCAAAGCAAACAGTGATTTCCGGCTTAAGGCGTCCGCAACCACATTAGCCTTTCCCGGGTGGTAATCAATGACAAGCTCGTAATCTTTCAACAACTCAAGCCAACGTCTTTGTCGCAGATTCAAGTCTCGTTGAGTCATCAAATATTTGAGACTTTTGTGATCCGAAAACACATGGCACTTCTTACCAAACAAATAATGTCGCCATATTTTCAATGCAAACACAATGGCGGCTAGTTCGAGATCATGGGTCGGATAATTTCTCTCGTGTGGCTTCAATTGTCTCGACGCATACGCCACAACTCGACCTTCTTGCATCAATACGCAACCCAACCCAAGTAGGGATGCGTCACTATAAACGACAAACTCTTTACCCGATTCGGGTTGCACCAAAATTGGAGCTTCAGTCAAATGAGTTTTCAGTTGATCGAAGCTTTTCTGACATTTCTCCGTCCATTCGAACTTAACATCCTTTTGAAGCAACTTCGTCATTGGTGTGGCTATCATCGAGAAACCTTTGACAAATCGTCGGTAATAACCGGTGAGCCCTAGAAAGCTCCGGACTTCGGTAACATTTCTCGGAGGCTTCCAGTTAAGTATGGCTGAAATTTTGCTCGGGTCAACCCGAATACCCGATGCGGATACCACATGACCCAAGAAGCTAACCTCTCTTAACCAGAACTCACACTTACTGAACTTAGCATATAACTGCTTATCCCGCAAAATTTGCAACACTAGCCTCAGATGCTCAGCATGTTCAGTCTCATCTCTTGAATAGACCAAGATGTCATCAATAAACACAACTACGAACCGATCCAAATACGGCCTGAAGATCCGATTCATCAAATCCATAAACACCGCAGGGGCATTAGTGAGCCCAAACGGCATCACTAAGAACTCGTAGTGACCGTACCTCGTTCTGAAAGCAGTTTTGGGTACGTCCGAATCTCGAATCCGCAACTGATAATAACCCGATCTCAAATCTATCTTTGAAAACACCGATGCTCCCTTTAATTGATCGAACAGATCATCAATACGCGGTAACGGATACTTATTCTTTATCGTCACTTTATTCAGTTGAAGATAGTCAATGCACAACCTCATGGTTCCATCCTTCTTTTTCACGAACAATACTGGTGCACCCCAAGGTGAGAAACTCGGTCGAGCAAAACCTCTATCCGTCAATTCTTGCAACTGAGCTTTCAACTCTTTTAACTCGGTTAGTGCCATACGATACGGAGCGATCGAAATTGGCGTAGTTCCAGGTACAAGCTCAATACCAAACTCTACCTCCCGAACAGGTGGCAAACCCGGTAACTCTTCAGGAAAAACATCCGGGTATTCACAAACCACCGGCACCGATTCGGGTTTCTTTTCTAACTCCTTGTCATCAAGTACATACGCGAGGTATGCGTCGCACCCTTTCCTTACATATTTCTGGGCCAACATTGCTGATATTACAGCTGGCAACCCCCTTAAGTCCGCAGACTCAACTCGGATTATTTCGTTATTTGCGCACCTCAAATCGATAGTCTTGCTTTTGCAATTCACAACCGCATCATGCGCGGTTAACCAATCCAAACCAAGAATAACATCAAACTCGTCGAACGGCAAAAGCATCAAATCGGCCGAAAAACAGGATTCTCGGATTATTAGAGGGCATCTCTTACACACTTTATCAACAAGTACGCATTGACCCAAAGGGTTTGATACTCGAATTACGAGCTCAGTAGACTCAACAGGTAGAGTCTTACTGGTTGCTAAGGTTTCGCATACATATGAATGAGTAGAACCAGGGTCAATTAATGCAATCACATTAGTATCAAAGAGAGTGAAGGTACCAGTGATGACGTCGGGGGAGGATGCCTCCTCTCGTGCGCGAATGGCATAAGCTCTAGCAGGAGTACGGTTCTCGGCTCGATCGGCCGTATCAGAGGCCCCCCTCTGACTACCACCCCTGCCTCCTAAAATTCTCGGTGGTCTACCTCTAGATGTCACTCCACTAGGTCTTGCACCTTGAATCTTATTCTTCTCATCCAGCTCCGTGCAATCTCTAATGAAGTGGTCCTTCGAACCGCATCCGTAACAGGCCCTGCTAGTAGACTTGCCCCAACATTCACCTAGGTGTCGTCTTCCACATTGGGGACATTCAGGTTTCTCGTGACGATTATTGCCCACACTAGCTACCGAAGTAGCTCGGGAGCCCATCGATGGTCTTGCCCTGATGGAAATTCCCGCAGTCGCCCTCGACTTATTAATGTCCTCCCTGAACTTCTTTACAGCTGAGAACGGAGCTTTACCCGTCGATCTTTTACGATAATCTCTAGCTTCAAATTCAGCCTTCCTCTTCTCCTTTCCAAGTTCTTCCGCCTTGCAGGCTCGTTCGACTAGTGTTACGAATTCCTTTATTTCCAAAATACCCATTAGTAGCTTTAAATCTTCATTCAATCCTTCCTCGAATCTTTTGCACATAGCAACCTCATCAGCTACACACTCCCGGGCATACCTACTGAGTCTTACGAATTCATGTTCGTATTCAGATACAGTCATACGGCCTTGCTTGAGTTCCAAGAACTCCTTACGCTTCTGATCAATGAACCGTTGGCTAATAAATTTCTTCCGGAATTCCGTTTGAAAGAAGTCCCAAGTTACTCGCTCGTTCGGGACTATGGAAATCAAGGTCCTCCACCAATAGTAGGCTGAGTCTCGCAACAAAGATACAGCACATTTTAGACATTCATCAGGTGTGCATGACAATTCATCGAACACCCGAATGGTGTTATCAAGCCAGAACTCGGCCCTTTCGGCATCATCAGTTACTATGGCCTTGAACTCCTCGGCCCACGCTTCCTAATCAAGTCTACAGGTGGCTTACTCAGCCTCACAGGATCAGCGACTGATGGCATTACAGGCTCTTGGGGTGGATTATTCAAATTTGGGAATTGTTGGACAGCCGGGTTGGTTCGGGCATATTGCGCGACCCACTCATTCATCATGGTAAAGAAGGCTTGTTTAGCCCCCTCACCTTGATTATTCGCAGATGACTGAGGTTCAACAGGCAGCGTCCCTTGTGCAAGAGCAGCCGCTACGCTCTCAACGCCATCCGCTAGGGTTCTTTCTTCACCGGGATCCATTTACTAATCAAAACAAAAACATTTCAACCGTCAGAAGTCATCACCCTTTTAAACATTAACATTAAGGCATGTATAGCTACACTCATACGTGCTATGGTAGTCCTAGAACCGACTAAACCATAGCTCTGATACCAATTAAATGTAACACCCCGAACCCGAAACCGACGCCGGAGTCGAACACGAGGTGTTAACTGACTTTAACCCCTTACAAAATTTATTTTCCAGACACTGCCCAATCTGTGTACTAGTCGTTTTAAAAATCATATCTTGAGTTTCGTAACTCAAAAATCAGTTTCGTAATTTTTCCCAGAAACTAGACTCATGTGCCCATCTATGTATTTTTTCTAGAATTTTTGGTTGGGCCAATTAGTACAGTTTATTAGTCAAAGTCTCCCATGTTGCAGGGATGGACTACACTGACCTTTCCCATTACGACTTGGATATCTCCCTACACGGGGATTCAATACTGATGCCGTTTGTTTCAATGAAAACTAGACTCAGATAGGAATCTGTAAATATATGGTACGACGCCTAATTATCTCTGGTTAATTTGTAATGAATTTCCAAAGTCGGAGCAGGGAATCCAGAAACCGTTCTGGCCCTGTCCCACTATAATCGGATTATCTCTTAATATACTGCTCATATGATCTTTTCGTTACTTCCTCATGAAAGCAGACTCATCGAGCTTCGATTACATAATTTATTCATCAATTAATTCCACTCCTACTATTTTAGTGATTTTTCAATCTCATGACACTGCTGCTGCCAGCATCTGTACGAAAGTAACTAGGTCCATCTCATGCCTACCCTTGATCCAACTCATCGAACATTCGTGCCATTTTCGCATGGCTTAAAGTTTACATGCCAAAATTCAAACACAACGTAATAGCTTATACATGCCAAAATGTTCTTCTAAGCCAACTAAGAAGAAAATACCAAAACTTGCTATCCGGTGTGATGACTTCGATGACGGCCTGACCCGCAAAAATAGATGAGTCCAAGCAACTATAATGGGTGACAAGGAAACACCGAGTGAGTTTATAACTCAGTAAGTCAAAAGCAATGCACTACATCCATCAATAACATTATCACAAGAGGAAACAAATGGAACGAGACAATTTACTCCATCCATACCGAACCATACCATAGTTCCTCCAACCTATCGATTCAATTTCATACCAATTATGCATTCACAATCCACATACTCATCAATAGGATATTCGAGGCATTTTCATAATCATTTATTTTCGTTACAAACATACAACTAAACGCCTTTCACCCATTCTACGATAAATTTTATGTACGTGACTTCAAGTATATTTGTCACATAGGTTCAACTTACCGAGCTCAACACCAAGTATAAGCATAGCACCTATTAGCCATGTACTCAAGACACTTACCCGATCCGCTGTCCGCGATCGACTCATGTGTCGACACATAGTGTCCATAATGATTCACGATGTATATTCAGCCGCACTCAGTGCTATATATCATCTCGCACTTAGTGCTACGTATCAATCGCACACTTAGTGCTACATAGTCAAATCGCACTAGTGCGGGTCATTCGCACACTTGTGTATTTCATTTGCACACTAGTGCAATAGTCATATCGAATTAGTGCTATACATTTAATCCGCCACTAGCGCCAACTCATGGTCATAATGTTCCCGCACGTTAGTGCGAGATCAACACTAGTACTCTTCTCTTTTCTTCAACATTTATATCATATATCATGCATATATATATGTATATTTTTATTCATTGCATCATACATAACATATGCATTTGAAATACACAATACATGCTATGACTACTTGTTGGGTAAGACGGTTCCAACTCGGCTACTCGATAACCTTTTCTTTGCCCTTGCTCGATTCACCTCCTTTAACTCCTTGAGCTAAATCAATAATTTAACTAGTTTAACCACCTTGCTAAATATTTACAATCCGATTTCACATGTATATGTATGTTAGTATATTCGGCTAATAACCTCATGCAACTACCAAAGCCGAATCAACTAATATACTTATGAATATATATATCATCATCGAAATCACCTAAGCTTAGACATCAATTTTTAATTCCAAGCAAGTTGCCGGAATGCAACCTTACTAAATTTTCATGGATTCAGTCATGGATTCAATATACCATTACCATGGAATCAACAACCAAAAATTCATAGACAATTTAGGAAAATCACATTACAAATCTCAATTCAAACAAAGACCATGGTCGAAATGCACATATAACACATAACAAAATATTGACCTTTGTTGCCTAACTAG
>NC_053430.1:70866211-71001092 GCF_007990345.1 Gossypium hirsutum
AAATTCACATTCGGCATTTCCACAAACACACATGCCGATTTCATTCACTCATCTCTAATGTTAATTAAGAAATGCCGAATGTCACCAACTAAATGGCATACACACACACCCCACATGTATAAAAGTCATCCACACCATCTATAGCTCATTCGCCTTCACCCTTACTAGTTTTCCCATTCTTTTGTCGGTTATATATACATAGTCCTAAGGTAGTATCACGAATGAGCTTACATATATATGTATATATATATATATAGCCGAATATGCAAAGCTTAACTCAACATCACATAAGCTCCTAAGTGATGGCCGAATATGTATATCTATATATATCATCAACTATACTATACCTTTAATTATCTAATCACACAATTTCATCTCATGAATACTTGACCCATTTCTCACAAAAATGAAACAACAACTAAAATGAACATCCCATTTTACCCCATATGCCGATTACTCATTAGTTACCAAGCTAACAATTCAACAATTCAACCTCATTACAACCTCTACCTATCCAATATAACATGAACACAACCTCCACCCCTAAATTAGATTCGGCAATCACTTAACCCCTTTAACCTCAACTTTCAAGTTAAAAGCAATTAACCACTCACCATATCTTACATTACTATCCATTTTAATGACATTAACACATCTACTAAGAGTTTCAAGCTTCTTGGCCGAATTTCAACCTCAAAATCCTAAGTCTAATCTATAGGATGAGTAGAATTTGAACTAACCATCTCAAACATGCATAGATTTTCAAGAATCATTCAATACATACCTCATTCTAGCCATCTTCCAAGCCAAAATCCAATAACCAAATCTCCCTTCCTTCTCCTCACTCACAGCAATAGCCAAAGAAAAAAAGATGAACACTCCCTCTTCCCTCCTTATTTATTCATCTCTTCCTTTTTAATTCCTTTCTTTAATTTATTTAATTTACTTACCAATATTAAATAATAAACAACATAAACTTGGAGGAATGGAGTCATGCTTGGCCGGCCACTTATCAAGAATGGGCACTTTGACATGCAAGTCCCCTTTTTCTTCCACATGCACTAATAGGTCCTCATGCATTGACCTATCACATTTAAAATTTCTCATATAAGTCCTATTGACTAAATTCACATGCAATCGACTAAATCGAAGCTTGAAATTTTCACACATTCATGATTACATATTCTAGACAATAAACATCACATTCAAACCTTTCAGTGACTCGGTTTAGCGGTCCCGAAACCACTTCCCGACTAGGGTCAATTTGGGCTGTCACAACTCTCCCTCACTTAAGAAATTTTCGTCCTCGAAAATCTTACCGGTAAATAGTTTGGATATCGTCTTTCATCGAGCTCTCGGTTCCCAGGTGCTTCCTCGATCCCGTGTTTGAGCCACAACACCTTAACCAACGAACCCTTTTATTTCGCAACTCTTCACTTCACGAGCTAGGATACGAATCGGTTCTTCTTCATAGCTCAAGTCAGATTGAATTTCAACTTCTGAGGGATTAATCACATGTGACGGATCGGATCTATAACATCGAAGCATTGAAACATGAAAGACATCGTGAATCTTTTCAAGTTCATGGAGTAAAATCAATCGATACGCAACTGGACTAACTCGTTCGGATATTTCGTATGGCCCAATGAATCTCGGGCTCAACTTGCCTTTACGGCCAAATCTGAGTACCTTCTTCCAAGGTGACACTTTAAGAAACACTTTATCTCCCACCTAATATTCAATGTCCTTTCGTTTCAAGTCCGCATACGATTTCTGACGATCTGTGGCTGCCTTCAGACTTCACGGATTACCTTTACTTTCTGTTCGGCATCTTTAATCAAATCAACTCCGAAAATTTTACTTTCACCAAGCTCGGTCCAAAACAATGGCGTACGGCATTTACGACCGTACAAAGCCTCATAAGGTGCCATCTTAATACTTGATTGAAAACTATTGTTGTAAGCGAATTCAATCAAAGGTACATACCGTTCCCATGAACCACTAAACTCAAGGATGCAGCATCTCAGCATATCCTCGAGTATCTGAATTATCCGCTCGGATTGACCATCGGTTTGGGGGTGAAAAGCGGTGCTAAAATGCAGCTTGGTACCCAAAGCTTCTTGCAATTTCTTCCAAAATCGTGAGGTGAATCTCGATCTCTATCCGACACGATTGAAATAGGTACTCCATGTAATCTCACAATCTGAGAGACATACAGTTCGGCTAGTTTATCCAATGAAAGATCCGTACGCACGGGGATAAAGTGGGCCGACTTAGTCAGCCTATCAGCAACAACCCAAATTGCATCCTTCTTACTTGCGGACAATGGCAGTCCGGACACAAAGTTCATTGTGACTCGGTCCCATTTCCACTCGGGTATCATGATCGGCTGAAGTAACCCTGAAGGCACTTGATGTTCCGCTTTCACTTGTTGACATATTAAACATCTCGAAACAAAGTCGGAGATGTCTCGTTTCATACCATGCCACCAATACCGACGTTTCAAGTCGTTGTACATTTCGTGCTCCCCGGGTGGATTGACATTCGGCTACAATGGGCTTTGTTCAGAATCATCGGAATGAGTTCCGAATTCCTTGGAACACACAAACGACTTCTAAACCTCAAACAACCATCATCATCAATCTGAAACTCCGATTCCTTGTTCGGAACACACTCAGCTCGTTTGCAACCAATTCATCATCGATTTCTGAGCTTCACGAATTTGATGAGTCAATAATGGTTTGGCTTTTAATTCAGCTACTAACACATTGTCAGGTAGAACAGACAAGTGTACATTCATCGCTCGCAAAGCAAACAGTGATTTCGGCTTAAGGCGTCCGCAACCACATTAGCCTTTCCCGGGTGGTAATCAATGACAAGCTCGTAATCTTTCAACAACTCAAGCCAACGTCTTTGTCGCAGATTCAAGTCTCGTTGAGTCATCAAATATTTGAGACTTTGTGATCCGAAAACACATGGCACTTCTCACCAAACAAATAATGTCGCCATATTTTCAATGCAAACACAATGGCGGCTAGTTCGAGATCATGGTCGGATAATTCTCTCGTGTGGCTTCAATTGTCTCGACGCATAGGCCACAACTCAACCTTCTTGCATCAATACGCAACCCAACCCAAGTAGGGATGCGTCACTATAAATGGCAAACTCTTACCCGATTCGGGTTGCAC
Source organism: Gossypium hirsutum (assembly GCF_007990345.1). NCBI lineage: Eukaryota > Viridiplantae > Streptophyta > Magnoliopsida > Malvales > Malvaceae > Gossypium > Gossypium hirsutum. The sequence goes on from NC_053430.1 coordinate 70,869,400, forward strand.
CAAAATTGGAGCTTCAGTCAAATGAGTTTCAGTTGATCGAAGCTTTTCTGACATTTCTCCGTCCATTCGAACTTAACATCCTTTGAAGTAGCTTCGTCATTGGTGTGGCTATCATCGAGAAACCTTTGACAAATCGTCGGTAATAACCGGCGAGCCCTAGAAAGCTCCGGACTTCGGTAACATTTCTCGGAGGCTTCCAGTTAAGTATGGCTGAAATTTTGCTCGGGTCAACTCGAATACCCGATGCGGATACCACATGACCCAAGAAGCTAACCTCTCTTAACCAGAACTCACACTTACTGAACTTAGCATATAACTGCTTATCCCGCAAAATTGCAACGCTAGCCTCAGATGCTCAGCATGTTCGGTCTCATCTCTTGAATAGACCAAGATGTCATCAATAAACACAACTACGAACCGATCCAAATACGGCCTAAAGATCCGATTCATCAAATCCATAAATACCGCAGGGGCATTAGTGAGCCCAAACGGCATCACTAAGAACTCGTAGTGACCGTACCTCGTTCTGAAAGCAGTTTTGGGTACGTCTGAATCTCGAATCCGCAACTGATAATAACCCGATCTCAAATCTATCTTTGAAAACACTGATGCTCCCTTTAATTGATCGAACAGATCATCAATACGCGGTAACGGATACTTATTCTTTATCTTCACTTTATTCAGTTGACGATAGTCAATGCACAACCTCATGGTTCCGTCCTTCTTTTCACGAACAATACTGGTGCACCCCAAGGTGAGAAACTCGGTCGAGCGAAACCTCTATCCGTCAATTCTTGCAACTGAGCTTTCAACTCTTTTAACTCGGTTAGTGCCATACGATACGGAGCGATCGAAATTGGCGTAGTTCCAGGTACAAGCTCAATGCCAAACTCTACCTCCCGAACAGGTGGCAAACCCGGTAACTCTTCAGGAAAAACATCCGGGTATTCACAGACCACCGGCACCGATCGGGTTTCTTTTCTAACTCCTTGTCATCAAGTACATACGCGAGGTATGCTTCGCACCCTTTCCTTACATATTTCTGGGCCAACATTGCTGATATTACAGCTGGCAACCCCCTTAAGTCCGCAGACTCAACTCGGATTATTTCGTTATTTGCGTACCTCAATCGATAGTCTTGCTTTGCAATTCACAACCGCATCATGCGCGGTTAACCAATCCAAACCAAGAATAACATCAAACTCGTCGAACGGCAAAAGCATCAAATCGGCCAGAAAACAGGATTCTCGGATTATTAGAGGGCATCTCTTACACACTTTATCAACAAGTACGCATTGACCCAAAGGGTTGATACTCGAATTACGAGCTCAGTAGACTCAACAGGTAGAGTCTTACTGTTTGCTAAGGTTTCGCATACATATGAATGAGTAGAACTAGGGTCAATCAATGCAATCACATTAGTATCAAAGAGAGTGAAGGTACCAGTGATGACGTCGGGGGAGGATGCCTCCTCTCGTGCGCGAATGGCATATGCTCTAGCAGGAGTACGGTTCTCAGCTCGATCGGCCGTATCAGAGGCCCCGCTCTGACTACCACCCTGCCTCCTAATATTCTCGGTGGTCTACCTCTAGATGTCACTTCACTAGGTCTTGCACCTTGAATCTTATTCTTCTCATCCAGCTCCGTGCAATCTCTAATGAAGTGGTCCTTCGAACCGCATCCGTAACAGGCCCTGCTAGTAGACTTGCCCCAACATTCACCTAGGTGTCGTCTTCCACATTGGGGACATTCAGGTTTCTCGTGACGACTATTGCCCACACTAGCTACCGAAGCAGCTCGGGAGCCCATCGATGGTCTTGCCCTGATGGAAATTCCCGCAGTCGCCCTCGACTTATTAATGTCCTCCCTGAACTTCTTTACAGCTGAGAACGGAGCTTTACCCGTCGATCTTTTACGATAATCTCTAGCTTCAAATTCAGCCTTCCTCTTCTCCTTTCCAAGTTCTTCCGCCTTGCAGGCTCGTTCGACTAGTGTTACGAATTCTTTTATTTCCAAAATACCCATTAGTAGCTTTCAATCTTCATTCAATCCTTCCTCGAATCTTTTGCACATAGCAACCTCATCAGCTACACACTCCCGGGCATACCTACTGAGTCTTACGAATTCATGTTCTTATTCAGATACAGTCATACGGCCTTGCTTGAGTTCCAAGAACTCCTTACGCTTCTGATCAATGAACCGTTGGCTAATAAATTTCTTCCGGAATTCCGTTTGAAAGAAGTCCCAAGTTACTCACTCGTTCGGGACTATGGAAATCAAGGTCCTCCACCAATAGTAGGCTGAGTCTCGCAACAAAGATACAGCACATTTTAGACATTCGTCGGTGTGCATGACAATTCATCGAACACCCGAATGGTGTTATCAAGCCAGAACTCGGCCCTTTCGGCATCATCAGTTACTATGGCCTTGAACTCCTCGGCCCCACGCTTCCTAATCAAGTCTACAGGTGGCTTACTCAGCCTCACAGGATCAGCGACTGATGGCATTACAGGCTCTTGGGGTGGATTATTCAAATTGGGAATTGTTGGACAGCCGGGTTGGTTCGGGCATATTGCGCGACCCACTCATTCATCATGGTAAAGAAGGCTTGATTAGCCCCCTCACCTTGATTATTCGCAGATGACTGAGGTTCAACAGGCGGCGTCCCTGGTGCAGGAGTAGCCGCTACGCTCTCAACGTCATCCGCTAGGGTTCTTTCCTCACCGGGGTCCATTTACTAATCAAAACAAAAACATCTCAACCTTCAGAAGTCATCACACATTTAAACATTAACATTCGGCATGTATAGCTAGACTCATACGCGGTATGGTAGTCCTAGAACCGACTAAACCATAGCTCTGATACCAATCAAATGTAACACCCCGAACCCGAAACCGACACCGGAGTCGATCACGAGGTGTTAACTGACTTTAACCCCTTATAAAATTTATTTTCCAGACACTGCCGAATCTGTGTACTAGTCGTTTTAAAAATCATATCTTGAGTTTCTTAACTCGAAAATCAGTTTCGTAATTTTTCCCCGAAACTAGACTCATGTTCCCATCTATGTATTTTTTCTAGAATTTTTGGTCGGGCCAATTAGTACAGTTTATTAGTCAAAGTCTCCCAAGTTGCAGGGGTCAACTACACTGCCTTTTCCCATTACGACTTGGATATCTCCCTGCACGTGGCTTCAATACTGATGCCGTTTGTTTCTATGAAAACTAGACTCAGAGAGGAATCTGTACATATATAGTACGACCCCTAATTATCTCTGGTTAATTTATAATGAATTTCCAAAGTCGGAGCAGGGAATCCAGAAACCGTTCTGGCCCTGTCCCACAAAAATCTGTTTATCTCTTAATATACTGCCCATATGATCTTTTCGTTACTTCCTCATGAAAACAGACTCATCGAGCTTCGATTACATAATTTATTCATCAATTAATTCCACTCCTACTATTTTTAGTGATTTTCAATCTCATGACACTGCTGCTGCCAGCATCTGTTATGAAAGTAACTAGGTCCATTTCATGCCTACCCTTGATCCAACTCAACCGAACATTCGTGCCATTTTCGCATGGCTTAAAGTTTACATGCCAAAGTTCAAACACAACGTAATAGCTTATACATGCCAAAATGTTCTTCTAAGCCAACTAAGAAGAAAGTACCAAAACTTGCTATCCGGTGTGATGACTTCGATGACGGCCTGACCCCGCAAAAATAGATGAGTCCAAGCAACCTATAATGGGTGACAAGGAAACACCGAGTGAGTTTATAACTCAGTAAGTCATAAGCAATGCACTACCATCCATCAATAACATTATCACAAGAGGAAACAAAATGGAACGAGACAATTTACTCCATCCATACCGAACCATACCATAGTTCCTCCAACCTATCGATTCAATTTCATATCAATTCATGCATTCACATTCCATATACTCATCAATAGGACATTGAAGCATTTTCATAAATCAATTTATTTTCGTTACAATCAACGACTAAACGGCCTTTCACCCATCCTATGATAAATTTTTTGTACGTGACTTCAAGTATATTTGTCACATAGGTTCAAACTTACCGAGCTCAACACCAAGTATAAGCATAGCACCTATTAGCCATGTACTCAAGACACTTACCCGATCCGCTGTCCGCGATCGACTCAATAGTGTCGCACACATAGTGTCCATAATGATTCACGAATGTATATTGAGTCCGCACACTCAGTGCTATATAATCAACTCGTACACTTAGTGCTACGTAATCAAATCGCACACTTAGTGCTACATAGTCAAACTCGCACACTTAGTGCCGCATGGTCAACTCGCACACTTAGTGCATCATATTCATTTCGCACACTTAGTGCAACATAGTCAAATCGCACACTTAGTGCTGTACAATTTAATCCCGCGCACTTAGCGCCAAATCTCATGGTCATAAATGGTTATACCCGCACGTTTAGTGCCGAGACCAACAACTCAGTACATCTTACCTCTTTTCTTTTCATTCAACAATTTCATCATCACATACGTACATGCGTATATATATATATGTATATTTATTCACTCCATTCAGCATCAATACATAAACATTATGACCATTTGAAATAATACCAACTACATGCTTAATGACTTACCTCGTGTTGGGTAAGACGGTTCCAACTCGGCTACTCGATAACCTTTTCTTTGCCTTTGCTCGATTCACCTCCTTTAACTCCTTGAGCTAAATCAATAATTTAACTAGTTTAACCATCTTGCTAAACATTCATTCTTCAATTGCACATGCATATGTATGTTTGTATATTCGGCAATGACAATGGTAACTTAGCAACCCTTAATTTAACTTATAATTGTTCGTAACACATTTAAAGCATCCACTCCATTCCATCATTTTAAAGCACATACATTACTCAATATTATCCAAATTCACATTCGGCATTTCCACAAACACACATGCCGATTTCATTCACTCATCTCTAATGTTAATTAAGAAATGCCGAATGTCACCAACTAAATGGCATACACACACACCCACATGTATAAAAGTCATCCACACCACCTATAGCTCATTCGGCCTTCACCCTTACTAGTTTTTCCCATTCTTTTGTCGGTTATATATACATAGTCCTAAGGTAGTATCACGAATGGGCATACATATATATGTATATATATATATATATGGCCGAATATGCAAAGCTTAACTCAACATCACATAAGCTCCTAAGTGATGGCCGAATATGTATATCTATATATATTCATCAACTATACTATTACCTTTAATTTATCTAATCACACAATTTCATCTCATGAATACTTGACCCATTTCTCACAAAAATGAAACAACAACTAAAATGAACATCCCATTTTTACCCCATATGGCCGATTACTTCATTAGTTACCAAGCTAACAATTCAACAATTTCAACCTCATTACAACCTCTACCTATCCAATATAACATGAACACAATCCTCCACCCCTAAATTAGATTCGGCAATCACTTAACCCCTTTAACCTCAACTTTCAAGTTAAAAGCAATTAACCACTCACCATATCCTACATTACTATCCATTTTAATGACATTAACACATCTACTAAGAGTTTCAAGCTTCTTGGCCGAATTTCAACCTCAAAATCCTAAGTCTAATCTATAGGATGAGTAGAATTTGAACTAACCATCTCAAACATGCATAGATTTTCAAGAATCATTCAATACATACCTCATTCTAGCCATCTTCCAAGCCAAAATCCAATAACCAAATCTCCCTTCCTTCTCCTCACTCACGGCAATAGCCAAAGAAAAAAAAGATGAACACTCCCTCTTCCCTCCTTATTTTATTCATCTCTTCCTTTTTAATTCCTTTCTTTAATTTATTTTAATTTACTTACCAATATTAAATAATAAACAACATAAACTTGGAGGAATGGAGTCATGCTTGGCCGGCCACTTATCAAGAATTGGGCACTTTGACATGCAAGTCCCCTTTTTCTTCCACATGCACTAATAGGTCCTCATGCATTGACCTATCACATTTTAAAATTTTCTCATATAAGTCCTATTGACTAAATTCACATGCAATCGACTAAATCGAAGCTTCAAATTTTCACACATTCATGAGTACATATTCTAGACAATAAACATCACATTCAAACCTTTCGGTGACTCGGTTTAGCGATCCCGAAACCACTTCCCGACTAGGGTCAATTTTGGGCTGTCACATTTCATGCCCACACGGCCTGAGACACGGGTGTGTGACTCAGCAGTGTGTGACACATGGCCAAGCGACAGAGTACTGTGTCCCCTATAGGTTTTAAGGCATGCAAATCAGGCTGTTACATGGCCTAGCACATGCCTGGGACACAGTCATGTTCGATTTTTCCAACTTTTTTCGAAATGTTCCAAATGTTTCCAATTTAGTCCCAAATTGTTTGTAAATTATTTTTAAGGCCTCAAAGGCTCATTTAAGGGATGATATGCATGTAAATGAATGATTTATGCTATGTTTATGTTAATGTATGATGTAACAACCCGTTTTTGGGTCAAATCAGAATAGTGGTTTCGGGACCACAAATTCGAAGTAGAAATATTTATTTTATTATTTCTTTAAGGTCTACAGCATCATATAATAATTGTGTGAAAATTTTGTTAAGAAATTTTATCGGTTGAGTGTTCAATTTGACTAGAAGGACTAAATTGCAATAGGTGCAAAATTTGAGTTCTATAAGTTAAAGGTGTCTAATTGCTATGAAATTTTAAATTGGATGTCCTTAAATGGTAATTAGACCATTATACTTTTGGATGGACAAAAATGGACATGGTTAGGTGAAATTTTAAAGTTATGAATTAAGGGAATTATAGTAATTTGGTAAATAAAGACAAAATTAACTGAATAAAAGTGTCCATCTTCTCAATTTAGTCCCCCATAGCCGAATTTTACAAGAAGCCATAGCTAGGGTTTTGGCTAAGCTTTCAAGCTCGATTGTATGTCCATTCTTGACCCCATTTTAATGATTTTTATATTTTTGAGATCGTTGTAACTTGCTCTAGCTATTTGAAGGACTAATTTGAAAGAAAATTGAAGTCTTAAAATTTTACTTGTAACACCCCTTGCCTGTATCCGACGCTGGGACAAGGTTCGAGGTGTTACTGGACTAAAATATAAACATTCGCGCAAAATTGAGCCATAAAGTTTCATTCAGATTTAAAACTTTTCAATTTCATGCAAATTGTCCTTTATAAGAGCCTACGAGACCCAAAACATACATCAAATGTGGTTTGAGACTAAACCAAGAACTTTAGAAAACTTTAGGTTAACATAGAAAAATTTCCTACTTTGGGGAGTCACATGCTCGTGTAGGTAGGCCGTGTGGTCACACACGCCCGTATGGCTTGGGACACGCCCGTGTCTTCAGCCTGTGTAACTCTCTAACTATGATGTCAGCAACCAAAATAAGATCACACGGCCAAATCACACGCCCGTTTGCTTAGGCCGTATAGCAAATTAAATTCTAAAATCAGATGTAGACTTTACACGGCGTGGGTACACGCCTATGTCCTAAGGCTGTGCCCTTCACACGTCTGAGACACATGGCTATGTCTCTGCCTGTGTGTTTACTACTGGGCATTCTGTTTGCATTAATTAGGGTGTAGGGACACAGGGTCTAACCACACGCCCATGGGGCCGACCGTGTGTCATACACGGCCTAGACACACACCCATGTGTCTACCCGCGTGGACAACCTTGAGGCTATTTTCCAAGCCATTTGTCATCCTTAAATGCTCATTTACTCATTCATCTTTGATGGTATGCAACATAGTATATTTAGTCACTCATAAACATGATTATACCATGCTTTTGAAATGTCAACATATTACATATCCAAAACATCATGCTTTTATATGGCATTCCACACCAATTTCATATTCTTTCATCATGCTAAACCTACTTTTAATTTACTCAATTATACCTTAGGTTTGATCATACTTATTAGCCATGATTCATTCATTTAGAACATGTGCCAATCACTACACATCTCATCTACAAGTAATCACATCAAGCACAATACATTGCATGCATGCATATTTGATTAGGGTTACAACTCAAATAATCAATATGAACCATATATCATGGCCATATACAAAATGAATCAAATATTTCCATAAGCCAACACATTTGACTAGACCAATATGACATATAACAAAAAGACCAAGTCCTTATACATGCCATACTCAAAATGTTTAGACTAACTATACCCAAATGTCCAGTTGATAGTGTGATCGGGCCTCTAACTTTCTTCGATCCCCGAGTTAGCTTGGCGATGCTATAAGAAAATGGGAAAAGAGGGGAATAAGCATAAAGCTTAGTAAGATCACATGCAAATAAATAGCAATATAATCATGTATATATCTATACATAAATACCAATGACATAACATAGATTTATTTGTGTTATCATAAAATTCATAGGTATAACTCAAATTTGTAGACATAACTTACTCATTTTCAATCTTACCAAAAATTCACATATCGAGCTCATAAATATGAGTTTTTTGTACATGTCATATTCCCTCATCACTGACTTACTTGTTGATTAAATCACAAGTTTACTCGTTGAACACTAGGAATACTATTGGATATACGGAAGACTTGCACATAGTGCTACAAACGTAGCCACATGCTACCTCATATCACAATCACAGATTACTCACTCTCGAGCTAATAACGGGCTTGCTCACAGAAGCTGACAGTCAGGACGTAACTACTAGGGCTACTCACATAAGCTGACAGGTACCCGCAACACATGTCGGGCTACCCAGCCATCGGTAGAACGTACAAGACTAGCACCCGGATTCACCTAGTCATATTTACACATATATTCATGAGCACACATTCGTATAGTTCATAGTGACATGTCACATTGTATCCTAAACTATTCCTAAGGCTCAAATGGGATTTTCTCGGTATCTTATGTTCGTCTAACTCGTTCGTAATCTCATGCTCATAGATTATAACATCGTTCATACACTTGTCATAATAATTAATCATATAAACTAATGTATTAACAAAATATTAAAACATGATATATCATTGTATTATTTACACATGAACTTACCTCGGTACAAAATATGGGCAATTAATTCGATTTAGTACAAAATCTTGTTCTTTCCCCCCTCTAGGTCCGGACTTCATTTTTCTTGATCTATAATAGCAAATTCAGCTCATTTAATCATCACATTGTACAAAATATTCCATAAATCATACTTTGGAAAAATTACACTTTTTCCCTTAAACTTTTACATGATTACAATTTAGCCCCTAGGCTCGTAAATTGAAATGTGTTCATTTTCCTTCATACCCAAGCCTAGCTGAACTTATAATATACTAATGTCAGCCCACATTTTTTTGAAATCAGATATTTAACCATTTATTTCACAACTTTTACAAAAAGGTCATTTTTAGGTGTTTTCGTGAAAAACCACTTAATAAGAGATGTTTATCATGCATCAAACTTTCATATTCCTCCATTAAAAATCAAAATACAAACATTTCATACATGGGTCCCTAGCTCAAAAATGGCTAAAAATGGATAGATCATGTTTCAAGGACTTCAAAAATGCAAAGAACATAAAAAACGGGGCTAGGATTGACTTATTTTCAAGCTTAAAAAGTTGAAAAACCCTAGCTATGGAGAGCTTGAGAATTTCGGCTATGGAATGGAGAAGATGAACACAATTTTGACTTATTTTCCCTTTTTATTCTTTTACTAACCAAATGAAAAAAATGCCCTTAAGGTCTTTCTTTCAAATTTTTCCTATTCATGCCCATTTTTATCCTCTAGTTAATAATCCATGATAATTTCATGCTTAAAGCTTTTAGAACTCACATTTTTCAACTTTTGCAATTTAGACCTAAATGTCAAATTGGACACTTTATTAATGAAATTTCTTCATGAAACTTTCACACAAGTATGCAATCATATCATAGACCTCATGAGAATCATAAAATAATTATTTCTATTTAGAATTTGTGGTCTTAAAACCACTATTCTAACTAGGCCTAATTCGGGATGTTACATTACCCATGTTGAATATGTTTGTATTTTGATGTTTGATGGTAGAAATGCATCTTTTTTTGTTCGATAAACAACATTTGTAAAGTGATTTTCGATGAAAACGTCAAATAGGGACTTATTTGTAAAAGGTTATAAAATGTGTAGAAAATGTTAATAAATGTAAAATGTGGGCTATTATGAGTAAGGGTAAGGTTCGGCTAGGCTTGGGTTGTGAAGAAATTGAAAGAAATTGATTTTACGAGCTTAGGGACTAAATCGTAAAATGTTGAAATATTAGGTGCAAAAGTGTAATTTTTGCCATAACATGATTTTGGACTAAATTGAATAGCTTTATGATTAAACAAGTTAAATGTGGTATTATAGATCAAGAGAAATAAAGTTTAGGTGTAGATCGGGGGAAAAACAAAATAATTGACGAATTGATCCCTTTTGTCGTTTTTGCATTCGAGTTAAGTTTGTATGTAAATAAGCTTTATTATAATTGTATTTGAAATGCTTTAATTTTGTATGAATTGTATAAACGACTCTACGAACATATTCGATGAGGTTTTGGCAAGCGAGAAATCCCAATCGAACCTTAGGAATAGATTAGGATACAAGTGACATGTCACTAGGGTTTTATGTTATGTGATCCGGGTGCTGGTCCTGTATGTTCTACCGATGGCTAAGTATACCGGCATATGTGTAATACCCTAAACCCAGCCTAAATGTTATGGTTGAATCCGGCGATGTCACATGGAAGAGATTTTGAAATGGAACTAACTCGATAAAACCTTTAGTCGCTTTTATTTGATTAAAAACGTATATACCATTAGTCGACTTCTCTTAAAACATACTATTTTAGCAAAAGCTTAAGAAAATTGTTGGTTTTAGGAAACTGTTCAAAATTTTAGAAAAACCTTAGTTTCGGTAAAAACCGAGTTATAACGTGATTGGCAGTTATAAATCATTAAAATGGCAGTTAAATCCAAAATATAAATAAAAATAATCTAAAAATTCTGAATTACATAAAAATAGCATAATCCAGATTATAGAAATAAATCGTAGCTAAATTTAGTTCAAACGTGTGGTCACCGAGGGGCTCCGCAGCACCAAACGGCCTAAGACTGTGGATTACCTATACAGATTAAACATTAAGGAGTGAGTTTACATAAATTCTGTTTATAACCCCAGAGAATTAAGCATGTACGCAACAGAAAATCAAAATTAGACAAATACAGATTCAGGCTTAAGCCCATTACAAATACAGATACAGATATGCATACAAGAACCAGAAATCAGAATCCTACCCCTATCCTCTACATACCATCTCCGTTCATCCCTACATACCATGTGGGGTTTAAAACACCCACCCAGCCCTACACTCCATACTGTACCAATGCGGCACATAACAGATATAATGTAGTCGTGATGTAACATCCTGATTTTCGGATTTATTCGCGGTTTTCAATATTTTGTAAAGACTTTAAAATTTTGTATTTGGATGTGAAATTAATATTTTGAGTAGGTAAATGGGCTTATAGAAGGCCCATGTGTTGGCCAAAACCTGGTTGAATTTTTGAATTTTTGGACTTAGGAGTTAGGGGTTCTGGCTAAGTGGCCCTTAAGTGGAGTGATGGGTAAATTGCATCACAAAAAGAGCCTTAGTAAAGTGGCAAGGGTGACGCCACTAGGCTCCTAAAAAGGTGGCGTGTGGAGCATTGAGGAAGGCATGGGATCGATTCCCTGTGTTGATAAATAGATGCATTTATTTTTTAAGTGCAGGAGGGGTAACTGTTGGAGTCCAAGTGGATTCTGCTAAAGGAAAGTTTGAATGAGTCCAAATGCTTGAATTAAGGAGTGATAAGGGGAGAGATTTAAGGGATTGGGTGAGAGATTGGGAGTTGGCTGAATTTAGGGAATTGAAGAGGGAAAAATCGGCAGAGGGTTATGAGGTTAGTATTTCGGCACCTAAGGTATTGAGTGTGCTGTTCTTTTCTGCTCAGACATCACAAGGTTTTCTTTTCTCTCTTTTTCTTCTCTAGCCGAAACTACCACTTCCCCTATTCTTCTTTTTCTATTTTTCTTCTTCAAAACCATTCATCAATTCTGCTGTTCATCAATACTTTTGCCGAATCCATAAGAGCCGAAATCTTGAACACACATTACAGGTACCGATTTCTTCAAAGCCAAACCCTTTAACATTGTTCTTCCATTAATCAACGATTATTCTTCCTAAACTCTAGAGAACTGTCGGCAATTCTACATCCAGGTTATAGTTTCATATCGTCATCTCCTTCACCACCCAAAAGCCAAAAGTACCATTGGTTTAGGGGCTTATAGCCGAAACTTCTTCAACCCTTGGATTCAGGTTTTACCATTGTTCTAAGGATAAATCTGCACCGGATTGCATGGAAATCAAGTAGAAGTAAGGGGTAAGTACTTATCATCTCAGATCTGTTCTTATTTTACGATGTTAGGAAAAGCCGAAATCCCTAAAAATTAGGGGGCTGTCGATTTGAGCATAAGGCTTTAAGGGTTTGTAACTGATGTTTTCTTTCGGTGATTAGAGTCTTCTTAAGCATTGGATCAAAAGCGTGAATCATTGGAACAATCGGATTCGGAGCTAGCTATCGATTTTGGAAAAAGGTAAGGGTTCAAAGGCTTTTTAGGAACATGGTTCGACTTTGGTTGAGCAAGTTTTGGGTTTAGTGATTACGGTTTGTAAATAAGAACTGTACTAATCAATTGTAGGACATCGAAAGGGATCTCGGTAGCAGTCGTCGCGAATCAGGTGTGTACCGAACACCTTTTCTTAGTTCAATTCAGCAAAAGTTGAAATGCCGAAATTTCGTCATTTCATGGGCTTGTGAGTATACGAATGCTCTCAAGACGTAGAGTAAAGGTTAGATCTCGTACCGCAAGGTGGTAAGTAAGTTTGTGTGACGTCTTAACGTACTTCGGAAAAAGAGGGCCTCGATGGGCCAAAACTGGGCCCAATGGGCTTACGGACCAATATGGGTAAGAGATGGGCAAATTAGCCTATTAGTTAGATGGTGGAACCAAATTGCATAAAACTGCTAAAAATTACTGAAGTAGCTTGTGTAGTTGCGTAAGTACGAAATTACCCCTAAAGAGCATAATTACCGAAATACCCCTAAGGTTTAAATTGGCTAAACTGCATGATTGATTAATACTGTATTGTACATGATATGCTTTATTAATATCTGTTGCATGGGATTGGGGTATTGATGGAGGAAGTATTGAAAGTGGTTCATCCACGTACTGGAGGCTCTGCCTCAACTTACTGATATTTGAGCAGCGTTGCTGCAACTGTGGAGTGTAGGGCTGGGTGGGTTGAGATATTCCCCACATGGAGTGTAGGGCTGGTACGGGGCAGTGTAGCAGTTGGTGGGTTGAGTAGTCTCCCCAGATGGGTTTGCATGCATTACTACTATTGTTACCTATGTTACTAAACTGGGCCTATGGGCCACACTGTTATGTAAAAAGGGGCTAAGGCCTTGCTACTATATTCTGAAAAGGGCTTCGGTCCATTGTGTACTGTGATCTGAATGGGGCTTAGGCCAATGGGCTCGAGCTAATTTGGGCTTTGGATGGGTTTCTGTATACACTGAGTTTTCCCAAACTCACCCCTTTTTCCTTCCATCCTTGCAGGTGAGCCCTAGTTGGTGGACTTGGAGCTGGGCGGGATTCGGAGTGGCCGCACGTTTTCTGCAAATTCGTTTTCTTTTGCTGAACTGGATTTTCCATATTTTTCATTTATGGTTTTGGGTTTTTTTGTAATAAGGCCGCTAATTATTTTTATGGTTTGGGTTGTTTCTTTATTATTTAATTATACTATGATAAAACTGAACTATGATAACTAACAAAATGTATTAGCTCTAGGACGTGTTTTCAAAAAAATTAAGTGATTTCAAAATAACACGAATACAAGTAAGACTTCCGCTAAGCAAACGTTTTCAACCTTAATCATTTTCTTAAGATGGACATAACCAAACGGTTTTCTCAAAATTATACGAGATGTTAGAGTGTGGCAATGGCGATGTGCATGTCTAGGATTGGATCCGAAGGGAGCTTGGTACTTAAGCAGTCCGACGGACTCACCTCTTCTTCTTCCTGGTTTCCTACCTGGTGCACAGCTTCTATTCACTTTAACCTACTTTTAAAAGTTTCTTTTACAACACCAACTAAGTTTTCCAACTAAGTAATACGGAATGTTTTGAACGCTTCGATGTGGCGCATCAGATCTGGTAATAACGTCTAGGCTGGGTTTGGGGTGTTACATTTAATGGTATCAGAGCCTGGTTGCATCAACTCGGCTGTGGATCGGGTCCGAAAATCTTTTCAAAAGCTCAGGCCTAAGAAGGGTATTTTTGGAAATGGTAAGTTTTTCAAAGAATGTTCAAGTTTTTCTATTGTTAAACAGGGTTAAATTAATAGTTTTAAAATAAAAGTGTTTTCAAATGAAATCTTTTTATTTTCGGTAAACAAAAACATGGGTTTTTTATGGACTGATAAAGAAGTGGCACACTGAATCCCCGGCACCAAGTCTGTAAGTGTTCTTTTTCTGCTTTAAATATTTATATAGAACTGGACTGGAAATAATACTGTAGATAGTACTGAGCCTTAAAGATAGTGCTATTGATAAGGTAGTATTAGGGCTACAAAACTGGGACTGTAGCCAAATTGTGATTGCGCGAAAATAACTCTGAAACTCTATCTGTTCATAAGACATTCTGTAATGAATAGTGGAACCAGTAAACTAATGTCATAAAATTCGTAATCAGATAAATCGTTATGAGTACAAGGGCTACTCGAGGAAGAGGCCGTGGTCGAGGCCGAGGTAGCACTCAAGCTGGATCTGCGTCATCTGAACACATGCCAACTGGCGAGGTACGTCCACCACCGGTTAATGAAAATGGGCCGTATGACCGGACCGCAGGGGATGACGCTTTGTCTCAGGCCATGTTGAGGGTTTTGGAAAGGGTGGCCGGAGCTAACGTCGGGCCCATGAATAGGGGGTCCATTTCTGAACGACTTTGGGCCAACTGAGCTGAGATTTTTAGGGGCGTATCTGGAGTGGCCCCAAATGTGGCTGAGTACTGGTTGGAAGCCACAGAGCGGATCATGGATGACCTGGACTGCTCAATAGAATAGAAGTTGAAAGGGGCGGTGTCGTTGCTGCGGGATGAAGCGTATCAGTGGCGGATTACTGTGAGAGAGGGTACCCCAGCTGAGAGGGTAACATGAGAGCTGTTTAAACAGACCTTTAAGGCAAAATATGTTGGAGCTAGCTATGTGGATGCACGCAGAAAGGAGTTCTTGAATCTGACTTAGGGAAATAAGACCGGTGCTGAATATGAGGCAGAGTTTCTACGATTGAGTCGGTATGCTAATGGCATCGTTTCCACCGAATACGAGCGCAGCGTTCTGAGGATGGTCTCAGAGATGAGTTAAGGGTGCTCATAGCTCCGCAGAGAGAGCGAGATTTCGCTGCACTAGTAGAGAAGGCTAAGATAGCCGAGGAGGTGAAACAAACCGAACGGAAGAATCGTGATAGGGATCGAAATCGGTTCAGGAGGGATGCTGGACCAGCGGGTGCTGCAAATCGAAATGCTAAGAGAGCTAAGATGGAGGAACCAGTTCGAGTAGTTCCAATGAACACAGGTAGACCGCAAGCTTGTGGGGATTGCGGCAGAATGCATCGAGGAGAGTGCTGGAAGCGTTCTGGGGCTTGTCTTCGTTGTGGGTCTAAGGAGCATAGGATTAAGGATTGTCCTAGGAGGGCCACTCAGGCTCAGGTGGCCGAACAAGGGGCTGTGCGACCGGCTCAACCTGTGAGGGATGTACCGCCGCTGCCAAGAGGTCGTTGACAAGGTCACGGTGGTAATGGCCGTGGACGTGGGGCACCTGGCAGGGATATTGGTAACGTGGATGCTCGTCAGCCAGCTTTGGTGTATGCTGCGCATCGCCGCGAGGAGGGTGACGCACCTGATGTCATAACTGGTACGTTTTTTATATATGGTGTACCTTATACTGCTCTGATTGATGTGGGATCAACCCATTCATATATGGCATATAACATTTCTGGGGCACTGGGTGTGCACTTCGAGGAGACTGTGTGTGGGGTGTCTGTGATAAGTCCTTTAGGTCATTCGGTTAAGGTAGAGAAACTCTTCAAGGAGGTGCCTTTGGAGATTCAAGGCGGGGTTTTCTGTGGGGATTTGATGGAGTTACCGCTTGAAGAATTCGATTTGATACTAGGGATGGATTGGTTGACCAAGCATAAGGCAACTTTGGATTGTGCAGCTAAGAGGATGGTGTTAAGGACTGTCAATGATGAAGAGGTAATGATTATTAGAGAACGGAGGGATTACTTATCCAATGTAGTATCGGCGTTGAGGGCCGAGAAACTGATGCGCAAGGGATGCGAGGCATATCTGGCTTTGGTAAGCCAAGCTGAAACTGAGGATCTGACTGTGGAGACCATCAGAACTGTTAGGGAATTCCGGGATGTTTTTCCGGAAGAGCTTCCTGGATTACCTCCAAATCAGGAAGTTGAGTTTGGAATCGATTTGTTGCCTGGAACAGCTCCAGTATCTATTTCACCCTATAGGATGGCACCGAAGGAGTTAGTGGAACTGAAGGCTCAAATTCAAGAGTTGTTAGATAGAGGCTTCATTAGGCCTAGTGTGTCTCATTGGGGAGCACCGGTCCTGTTTGTGAAGAAAAAGGACGGAACGATGCGCATGTGCATCGATTATCACCAGTTGAACAAACTGGCGATTAAGAATAAGTATCCACTACCAAGGATTGACGATCTGTTCGATCAACTGAGGGGAGCTTCGGTATTCTCCAAAATCGATCTTCGTTCTGGATACCATCAGCTAAGGGTAAAAGAAGGGGATATTCATAAAACAGCATTTCGAACTCGATATGGACATTATGAGTTTGTGGTCATGCCGTTTGGGTTGACGAACGCACCTATAGCTTTTATGGATCTGATGAACCAAGTATTCCAACCTTACTTGGATCGGTTCGTAGTCATCTTTATCGACGATATCCTGGTATACTCTGAAACAGAGGCGAAGCATGATGAGCATCTTCGTATTGTGCTGCAAGTGTTAAGGGAAAAGGAGCTCTACGTGAAATTCAGCAAGTGTGAATTCTGGTTGAAGGAGGTAACCTTCTTAGGGCATGTGGTCTCTGCCGAGGGGATTAAGGTGGATCCTCGTAAAATTGAAGCAATTCTGGAATGGAAGCCAAATAGGTCAGTATCAGAAATTCGGAGTTTTCTAGGGTTAGCAGGTTACTACAGAAGGTTTGTGGAGGGTTTCTCGGTAATGGCGGCACCCTTGACAAAACTCATAAGGAAAGGAGTACCATTTTTCTGGACCGAGAAACAGCAAAAAGCTTTTGATCGGTTGAAAAAGGTATTGACCGAAGCGCCAGTGTTGATTCAACCGGTGTCTGGGAAGGACTTTACTGTATACAGCAATGCGTCGCATGTGGGGTTAGGTTGCGTATTGATGCAAGAGGGCAAGGTGGTCGCTTATGCATCGCGACAGCTTAAGGCTCATGAGGTGAATTACCCTACGCATGATTTGGAGCTAGCAGCGGTGATTTTTGCGTTAAAAATTTGGAGACACTACTTAATGGGGAAAAGTGCATCATATACACAGATCATAAGAGCTTAAAGTATTTGTTGACTCAGAAGGAGTTGAATCTTAGGCAACGAAGATGGGTGGAGTTGCTTAAAGACTACGACTGTTCGATAGAGTACCACCCAGGAAAGGCTAATGTGGCGGTGGATGCGTTGAGTCGAAGGGTTGTTACTGACTTGAGAGCCTTGTTCGCACGTTTAAGTCTGTACAATGATGGAAGATTGTTGGCAGAACTGCAAGTAAGGCGTACTTGGACTGAGCAGATTAAGGAAAAACAGTTGAAGGACGATTTATTAGCTCTTCGGTTCCAGCAAGTTAAAAATGGTGAGCACGAGGATTTTGGGTTGAACACTGAAGGAGTTCTGTGCTTTCATGGAAGGGTTTGTATTCCAAAGGACCCCGAATTGAGGCAGTTAATTCTAAAAGAGGCTCATGGTGGACTCTGTGCCATGCATCCTGGGGGGAATAAGTTATATCAAGACTTGCGAGAGGTGTACTGGTGGCCCGGATTAAAACGAGAGGTGACTGAATTTGTTGGGAAATGTTTGACGTGCCAGCAGGTTAAGGCTGAGCGCCAATTGCCTTTGGGATTATTGCAACCTGTGAAAATTCCGCTATGGAAGTGGGAAAGAGTAACAATGGACTTTGTGAGTGGGTTACCTTTGACACCCACCAAGAAAGATTCGGTGTGGGTGGTTGTGGATAGGTTAACAAAATCTGCTCATTTCATACCTATTCGTACCGACTACTCACTGCAAAAGTTGGCCAAGTTATATGTGGCGGAGGTAGTGCGACTGCATGGGGTGCCAGTGTCGATAATTTCTGATCGAGACCCTAGGTTTACATCTCGGTTTTGGCGGAAGTTGCAGGAAGCGTTGGGTACACGATTGGATTTTAGCACCGCTTTTCACCCACAGACAGATGGACAGTCAGAAAGGGTTATTCAAGTTTTGGAGGATATGTTGAGAGGTTGTATCATTGATTTTCGTGGAAGTTGGGAGGACTACTTGCCATTGGCGGAGTTTGCCTACAATAACAGCTATCAAGCAAGTATTCAGATGGCACCATATGAAGCGCTTTATGGGCGAAGATGTCGTACGCCGACGTGTTGGACAGAGTTGGGTGAACAGCGAGTGCTTGGACCGAAATTGGTGGCAGACACTGAAAGCAAGGTTAGGCTGATAAGGGATCGGTTAAAGGAGGCATCTGATAGACAGAAGTCGTATGCGGATCTGAAGCGCAAAGAGATTGAGTTCGCTGTTGGGGATATGGTTTTCTTGAAGGTTTCCCCTTGGAAAAAAATTTTGAGATTTGGTAAGAAGGGTAAGTTGAGCCCACGGTTTATTGGGCTTTACCGAATTGTTAAGCGGGTTGGACCAGTGGCATATCAGCTGGAGTTACCACCAGAACTGCATCGTATCCACGATGTTTTTCATGTATCCATGCTGAGGCGGTATCGATCTGACCCAACTCATATCATACCAGTTGTAGAAATCGAGGTACAGTCAGATTTAACTTTCGAAAAAGAACCTGTGCAAATACTTGATCGTGACGTCAAGGTGTTGAGAAGGAAATCAGTTCCACTAGTGAAAGTACTTTGGAGGAACCATGGCAAAGAAGAAGCTACTTGGGAGACTGAGGAGGCTATGCGTCAACAGTACCCTCAACTATTCGAATAAGGTAAAATTTCGAGGTCGAAATTTCTTTAAGGAGGGTAGAGTTGTAACATCCTGATTTTCGGATTTATTCGCGGTTTTCAATATTTTGTGAAGACTTTAAAATTTTGTATTTGGATGTGAAATTAATATTTTGAGTAGGTAAATGGGCTTATAGAAGGCCCATGTGTTGGCCAAAACCTGGTTGAATTTTTGAATTTTTAGACTTTGGAGTTAGGGGTTCTGGCTAAGTGGCCCTTAAGTGGAGTGATGGGTAAATTGCATCACAAAAAGAGCCTTAGTAAAGTGGCAAGGGTGACGCCACTAGGCTCCTAAAAAGGTGGCGTGTGGAGCATTGGGGAAGGCATGGGATAGATTCCCTGTGTTGACAAATAGATGCATTTATTTTTTAAGTGCAGGAGGGGTAAGTGTTGGAGTCCAAGTGGATTCTGCTAAAGGAAAGTTTGAATCAGTCCAAATGCTTGAATTAAGGACTGATAAGGGGAGAGATTTAAGGGATTGGGTGAGAGACTGGGAGTTGGCCGAATTTAGGGAATTGAATAGGGAAAAATCGGTAGAGGATTATGAGGTTAGTATTTCGGCACCTAGGGTATTGAGTGGTGCCGTTCTTTCCTGCTCATACATCACCTAGGGTTATGAGGTTAGTATTTCCTCTCTAGCCGAAATTACCACTTCCCCTATTCTTCTTTTTCTATTTTTCTTCTTCAAAACCATTCATCAATTCTGCTGTTCATCAATACTTTTGCCGAATCCATAAAAGCCGAAATCTTGAACCCACATTACAGGTACCGATTTCTTCAAAGCCAAACCCTTTAACATTGTGTTTCCATTAATCAACGATTATTCTTTCTAAACTCTAGAGAACTGTCGGCAATTCTACATCCAGGTTATAGTTTCATATCGTCATCTCCTTCACCCCCCAAAAGCCGAAAGTACCATTGGTTTAGGGGCTTACAGCTGAAACTTCTTTAACCCTTGGATTCGGGTTTTACCATTGTTCTAAGGATAAATCTGCACCGGATTGCATGGAAATCAAGTAGAAGTAAGGGGTAAGTACTTATCATCTCAGATCTGTTCTTATTTTACGATGTTAGGAAAAGCCGAAATCCCTAAAAATTAGGGGGGCTATCGATTTGAGCATAAGGCTTTAAGGGTTTGTAACTGATGTTTTCTTTCGATGATTAGAGTCTTCTTAAGCATTGGATCAAAAGCGTGAATCATTGGAACAATCGAATTCGGAGCTAGCTATCGATTTTGGAAAAAGGTAAGGGTTCAAAGGCTTTTTAGGAACATGGTTCGACTTTGGTTGAGCAAGTTTTGGGTTTAGTGATTACGATTTGTAAATAAGAACTGTACTAATCAATTGTAGGACATCGAAAGGGATCTCGGTAGCAGTCGTCGCGAATCAGGTGTGTACCGAACACCCTTTCTTAGTTCAATTCGGTAAAGGCAGAAATGCCAAAATTTTGACATTTCATGGGCTTGTGAGTATGCGAATGCTCTCAAGACATAGAGTAAAGGTTAGATCTCGCACCGCAAGGTGGTAAGTAAGTTTGTGTGACATCTTAACGTACTTTGGAAAAAGAGGGCCTCGATGGGCCAAAACTGGGCCCAATGGGCTTACGGACCAATATGGGTAAGAGATGGGCAAATTAGCCTGTTAGTTAGATGGTGGAACCAAATTGCATAAAACTGCTAAAAATTACTGAAGTAGCTTGTGTAGTTGCGTAAGTACGAAAGTACCTCTAAAGAGCATAATTACCGAAATACCCCTAGGGTTTAAATTGGCTAAACTGCATGATTGATTAATACTGTATTGTACATGATATGATTTATTAATATCTGTTGCATGGGATTGGGGTATTGATGGAGGAAGTATTGAAAGTGGTTCATCCACGTACTGGAGGCTTTGCCTCAACTTACTGATATTTGAGCAGCGTTGCTGCAACTGTGGAGTGTAGGGCTGGGTGGGTTGAGATATTCCCCACATGGAGTGTAGGGCTGGTAGGGGGTAGTGTAGCGGTTGGTGGGTTAAGTAGTCTCCCCAGATGGGTTTGCATGCATTATTACTATTGTTACCTATGTTACTGAACTGGGCCTATGGGCCACACTGTTATGTAAAAAGGGGCTAAGGCCTTGCTACTGTATTCTGAAAAGGGCTTCGGTCCATTGTGTACTGTGATCTGAATGGGGCTTAGGCCAATGGACTCGAGCTGATTTGGGCTTTGGATGGGTTTCTGTATACACTGAGTTTTCCCAAACTCACCCCTTTTTCCTTCCATCCTTGCAGGTGAGCCCTAGTTGGTGGACTTGGAGCTGGGCGGGATTCGGAGTGGCCACACGTTTTCTGCAAATTCATTTTCTTCTGGTGAACTGGATTTTCTATATTTTTCGTTTATGGTTTTGGGTTTTTTGTAATAAGGCCGCTAATTATTTTTATGGTTTGGGTTGTTCCTTTATTATTTAATTCTATTATGATAAAACTGAACTATGATAACTAACGAAATAGATTAGCTCTAGGACGCGTTTTCAAAAACATTAAGTGATTTCAAAATAACACGAATACAAGTAAGACTTCCGCTAAGCAAACGTTTTCAACCTTAATCATTTTCTTAAGATGGACATAACTAAACGGTTTTCTCAAAATTATACGAGATGTTAGAGTGTGGCAACGGCGGTGTGCATGTCTAGGATTGGATCCGAAGGGAGCTTGGTACTTAAGCAGTCCGACGGACTCACCTCCTCTTCTTCCTGGTTTCCTACCTGGTGCACAGCTTCCATTCACTTTAACCTACTTTTAAAAGTGTCTTTTACAACACCAACTAAGTTTTCCAACTAAGTAATACGGAATGTTTTGAACGCTTCGATGTGGCGCATCAGATCCGATCATAACGTCTAGGCCGAGTTTGGGGTGTTACACGTGATGCCAAATATTAGGCATAATCTGCCTTTCAAAACAGTTCCTCCAATATACATCATCCCACCCCAATCAAATTAACAGAACATGCATACCGAAATTAACAAATAAATCATTCTTAACATGTTTTTATATACAGATAACAGATAAAAAAATGTAGAGATGCTCATAATAGTACATACATATGTACGTGTGAAAATTTCGTGAGCTAATTTTATCGTTTAATAGCTCAATTTGAGAAAAAGGAATTAATCGTTTAAAATGAAAAAGTAGCATGGTATAAGTTAAAGTGTCTATTTTCTATGGTTTATTAAATGAAAGGTCCTTATGATGTTATTATACCATTAATAGCTTGAGTGGACCATTATGGAGATGTATTAATTAGTTTTCATGTTTTATGACTAAGGTTAAATAAGTAATTTGGTAATTTAAGTTAATTAAAATAAAACAAAGTTAAAATCAAGCTTTATTATCATCATCTTCACCAAAAATTCAAAAGAAAATAAAGGATAGAAGCTCATCTAGGGTTCGGCACTTGTGTGGCTTAATTGATGTATGTTTTGATTTCAATTTTTGATGATTTATATGTTTTTGTAATCGTTGCTTTGAGTACTAGGTAGCCTGTACTCTAATTTCTGAATTTTTTGATGAATTGGTGAGTTTCCATTGATGAAGCTTGAGCTTTTGAATGATTTTTGATGAATTATGAAAACTTGATGATAGATATTAAAGTTTTGTTAAGTGATTTTTGACAAAAATGTCAATTAAGGATTCGATTGAAAAAAGTGTAAATTGAGGGGTTAATTGTGAAATAAATGTGAAATATGGGTTGTTAAGGATCTATAGAGAATTTGGCTAAGCATGGGTCATATTGAATTTTGTGAATTTTGTGTGTTTATGAAATAAGGACTAAATTGAATAAATGTGTAACTTTAGCAGCTAAAGTGTAAAAATTCCCAAATAAGTGTTTGTGGATTAAATTGAATGTATTGATGAATAAAAAGGGTTAATTTTGAATGTATATAGATCAAGAACGAAAGAAAATGGATTTGGATAAGAGGAAATCCAAAGTTATTGAATACTCGATCCAATTCATTTATTCCGACTACGAGGTAAGTTCATATGCAAATAAATGTCGTTGAATCAAATTATATATGTTGTATTATCATTAAATTGTTATGAATGTCAAACGAGAAAATAAGAGCATGAGTCGAAGAAGTTACAGCATTTGAAAGTCCCGTACGAACCTTAGGAATAGTATAGGATACAGATGTCATTACATTAGGATTACCGAAATGTGATTACATGTAATACCATGTCTGGGACATTGGCATTGTATTGTGATTACGTGTAAGACCATGTCTGGGATATTGGCATCGTTATATGATTTTGTGTAAGACCCTGTCTAGGACAGTGGCATCGATATGTGATAACATGTAAGACCATATCTGGGATATGGCATTGTACGAGCTTTATGTGATTTTCGAGTATCCTTAAAGATTCTGAAAGGTTCAACAGGCAAAGTCAAGTCAAGAAAGAATATGTGAATGAGCTAAGTGATTCAGGTATGTACGAAATTCTTACGAGCTTTGAGAAGAGAAAGTAATTGATGAATTGGTATGTTTGAGAAACATAATTAGGTTGATAGAAGGTTTGTGAACTTTAATGTGTATTTAAATATGCTTATTCATATCTTACTTAATTGATGGCAATGATATGATTCATAAAATGATTTATTTGTGTATGGCTTACTAATCTTTTAAAGCTTACTGTAACGACTCAAAAATCCCGAAATCCTGAACTTTCATTTTTTTCGGTTTTGAAAAAAATTGTGTTTAACGTTCCTAGTCAAGTGTTAATTATGTGATAGTAGGTCTTGGTTAAGGTTTGAGTTCGAACTTAAGGGTGAAGGAAATTATGGTTTCATTATTAAAAGAATGATGTTGGCAAATAGGTTGGATTTTAAATAAATGAAGGAAGAATTGGACACAAGAAAGCCTTGTGGTGGAGTGGCAAGTGGCGTCACATGCTAGGCAAGGAGGTAAGGGGTTTGAATCCCTCCTTGCTCAAAGGAAGGATTTATTTTTGCTTAAGGGATGGACAGTGGTGGCGTTGAATGTGAACTCTGTAGGGAGTGATAAGAGGAGAAATTTGAGGAGGAGATTAAGGGGTTATCAAGGAGAAAAATTAGGAGATCAGGAGTGTAAATAGGTAGAGCCGAATTGGGGATTAGGGGATAGGAAATTCGGCTAGAGGCTATATATAGATGCCGAATGTGAGGTTGCCAGGGTAATGTCTAATTCCCCCTCACCTTGTTGCTAGAAAGCACTTTTTTTCTCCAAAGATCTAAAAGCTTAAAATCCCTTGTTATTCCTTCTTTTTCTTTGTGTCGATTCTCCATTCTTTCCTACTAAAAGTTTTCTTTTTGATTCACATCTAGTTTTAAACGATTTCTACTTTTCTTGTGCCGAATAACCCTGTTCACCATACAAAGTTTTAAGAGCTGAATATCCTCTGTGTCGCCACTACTCTTTCTACTTCGACCGATTCTAGTGTAAGTGTTTTGCTTTCTCAATCGGTTTTGCTAGTATAGATCACTCTGTCCCTTATTTCTTCTAATTGGTTTTGGTAGGATTAGTATCGAATACCAGTCTTTTGGATCTCTGCCGATTTGCTCCCTAGGTGTTGAAACTTTGGTAAGTGTTCTTCACTTTGGTAAAGATTGGCCGAATAGGCTTTAGTAGAAATGGGTGACATATGCTGGATAAAAGTCACCCAATATGTTTTTAACAATAAAGGTTAATGAAGATCTAGGTAGCACTCGGGATTAGTGATCAAGGAAACGCTATTAAGACTTGGCGTTTCAAGTAAGGTTAAGGTGAGACTTTGGCTTTTGGTAAAGTATTCGATGAGTGTATGTGAGTAATCATTGAGTGATATCGATTGTAGGTTCGTGGTAAGGGGGATCGCAACACACTTTATTACCAAGTGTGTACATACACTGCACACACACAAGTAGATTGGCAAATCCCGAAATGCCGAAAAGCCGAAAAGCCAAAATGCCGAAAAGTCAAAATGCCAAAAAGCAAAAAGTTTGGCTATGGTAACACTCATAAGGGGGGGAAACAATAGGTTATCTGAGGCCCCATGGGCGATTCCATAAACTTTGGCCGTGTTTTGCCCAACCGGGCCACGATGGGCTAAATGGGCCCGATGGGCTGTTGGGCCCATAATAGGCAAAATTAGCAACTTGATAAGTGATGGAAATTATATGAAAGCATGTATATGAATGTGATTTGGGCCTAATGGGCACCGTATGAATGTGATTTGGTCCTAATGGGCCATATGAATAAGATTTGGGCCTAATGGGCTATATGAATGAGATTGGGCCTAGTAGGCCATATGCATGTATGTAGACTTGTTTGGGCTTTGTAAGGGGTTTTGGGCCTAGTACTGATAACTGTTTAATTGACATAAAACTTAAATAATTATTTAATTGAGACCGTGAACGAGTCATAAGGTTAAGGTGTGGCGATGGGTATATGCATGTCTAGGATTAGATCTACGGAGAGCTTGGTACTTAAACTGTCTTAATGACTCACCTCCTTTTCTATTGAATCTTACCTGGTGCATAGTATCTGTTCACTTTAGCCAACGGAGACTTGTTAACGGGCCAAGGTAAGCAACAAACTCATAATAAGAGAAATTACCGAAATGCCCCTAAAGGTGGAAATGAGTAAAATCCCCCTATGTGTTGAAGGTAAGATTTACAAATATTACATGTATCTCTGATGCATTCATAAGATATTCTGTTTAGGTTGTATAAGGGTTGGGAATTATGGAACGGAGGAAGTATATGAGGATCGAATTGTTGCTTGACGATCGTGGATCCACCGATGGCTATTAAGCCCAATATTTGATTAGCAGCTTGCTACAATGAAAGGAGTACCGGAACCAGGCTACCATTGATGTGTATCAGATGGGTGGATCCATATTTATATCCCCACATGATGTGTATCGGGGGACAGAGTGGATGTGTAACGGTTGGATTATTAGGGTGGGTTGCACTGCATTGCATTGCATGTATGATTTTATGGTGATTGATGAATGCTTATTACTCGTTGAGGGTTGTACACATTGAGTTTTCAAAAACTCAGCCCTCTTTTATTTCTTTCAGGTAATGCTCAGTAGAAGGTTCGATGTTTGGAGGGACTCGGATGTGGCCAGCTAGCTAGACGACTTAGACTTGGTTTTATTTTAAAAATAACATATATGATACGTGATATTCATGATAGGTTTGAAATATTTATAATGAATCATTCTTTAAACTAACTATTATCACGATGAAGACAAGTGTACCTATCGAACAGTAGTATAGCTTTAGCAAGACCGGATTATCGAACCCAAAGGAACTAAAAGTGCTAGTATCAACTTTCTTTTATTATCTAGCCTAAAAAAAAGGGTTTTGTTTATTTAACTAATTAATTAGACTAAGAAATCATAGAAAATAAATTTGGAGAAAATACTTTTTGGAAAACTCGATTGATTAAGACAATACCTAAGGAAAAATCCACCTAGACTTCACTTGTTATTTGACTATGAATTGGACGATTTATTCATTCAACTTGTTCCGTAAAGATCCCTAAGTTATATTATTATCTCTCTCAAGACTAACAATGTCTAACCCTAGATTGAATAATTGAAATTTCTTTCTAATTAACGCCTTAGGGTTGCATTAACTCGATCTATGGATCCCCTTATTAGGTTTTACCCTAATTAAAATCTTGTCACCCTATCTCTAGGCGCGCAATCAACTCCGCTTATTTATGGAAAATTTACTCTTAGACAGGGTCTATTCCTCTTCTGAATAAGAGCTTAACTTGAATCAATAACCTCAAATATCAAAATAAGTATTAAGAATACATAATTAAGAACAAGTAAAATATTTATCATACAATTCAGATAATAATAACAAGATTCGTCTTAGGTTTCATTCCCCTTAGGTATTTAGGGGTTTTAGTTCATACTAATGAAAGAAAACATCTCAAAAGAATAAAAATAACAGAACATAAGAAAACCCAAAACTCTTGAGGGAATTTGAAGGGAGATCTTCAATCATGATGGTGCATCTAGCTTCTGAGATGGATCGATCAGCTTTCATTGAGCAATTCCTTACTTCCTCCTGTGCATCCCCCCTCTTCTCCTCTTCTAGGGTGTATTTATAGGCTTTGGAATGCCTAAGAGCCCTCAAAAGTGGCCTTTTTCGAATAAGACTCTGCTTGGGCTCGACAGGGACACGCCTGTGTGACATGCCCATGTGACACACCCATGTGCGGTAACTTCATGCCGTGGTCAAGCCTGTTAAATAGGCACGGGCGTGTGGTCTACTCGTGTGAGTCGTGCTTCAATTCTGCCAAATTGACACGACCGTGTGGTCTGCCCGTGTAAAGAAGTCCATGCCGTGCTGATTTCGTACGTTGGCCCATTTTCTCCATTTTGGGCCGTTTCTCGTTCATTTTACTCTCCTAAGCTCACCTAAGTATAAAACATGAAATTAAGGCATTAGGAGCATTGAATTCACCAAATTTAAGGAAAAATCATCTGTGCTAAGCATGGGATAGAAGTATGTATGAACTACGGTTTATCAATATAATTTCTAGTTTATTAAGTAATCTCAGACTGGAATGTAATAAGGCCTTCCCTTTTAATATTATTTGGATTGTTATTTTTATGCGCTGTAATTATGAAAAGTTGAACATGAGTTTCCTAAATCATAGTTGTTTTTCTACGTTTCCGCAACTAAATTTTAAAATGACAAGTTTTTATAAATCATATGTTTTAAACAAGCTTTCGCTACTGAAAGAGGGTTTTTATAAGTTAAGTAAGGTTTCTCATTTTAAAGAAGGGTTTTCAATGAAAACAAGGTTTTCGTTAAAACACTTCAATGTGACGCGCCAGATTCGACATAACGTTCGGGCTGGGTTTGGGGTGTTACACTTACTTTGTGTGTTTTTTCCATGTTTTATAGATTATCGAAGCTAGCTCAGACATCGGGGATCATCGGGAACCATCATAACACTATCGACTACTTGTTGGTATTTTTAGATGCTTGTAAATATAGTATATGGCATGTATAGTGTAACACCCCGAACCCGAGACCGACACCGGAGTCGGACACGAGATGTCAACAAGCTTTGAAAAATTTTTCCAGACACTGCCCAGTCTGAGTACTAGTCGCTTCAAAAATCATATCTTGAGTTTCACAACTCGAAAATCAGTTTTGTGATTTTTCCCTGAAACTAGACTCATGTCCCCACCTATGTATTTTTTTCTAGAATTTTTGGTACTGGCCAATTAGTACAGTTTATTAGCCAAAGTCTCCCATGTTACAGGGGTCGACTAGACTGACCTTTTCCCATTACGACTGGGATATCTCTCTGCACAGAGCTTCAATGCTGATGCCGTTTGTTTCTATGGAAACTAGACTCATATAGGAATCCATACATATATGGTATGACCCCTAATTATCTCTGGTAAATTTATAGTGAATTTCCAAAGTCGGAACAGGGAATCCAGAAACTGTTCTGGCCCTGTTCCACAAGAACCCGAATATCTCTTACTGTACTGTTCCTATGATTGTTTCGTTACTTCCATATGAAAGTAGATTCATCAAGGTTCGATTACATAATTTATTCACTATTTAATTCCACTCCTACGAATTCTTGTGATTTTTCCAATCCACACCACTGCTGCTATCAGCTTCTGTTTTCAAAGTAAACCTTACCTAATTTGGGGGTTTCATGGACCAACTAGGGCCTTGTCATACATAAGCCCACATATGATCATACTTAGCCATTCTAGTGGCTGGTCATTTGCTCAACACTTCCATTCCAACTATAGTTACATCATGAAACCATCTATACATTCATAAATACGAATGGTCTAATGCCATACTCCACTTCTACAAGCCATTTTCGCATGGCTGTACACTTATACATTTCATAAAGTACTCGAAAGACAACAATGGGTAGTCCTATACATGCCATATCAAAATTCAACCAAAATAGTACCCAAAAGAGCCTTTGATAGTGTGGGTGACTTCGACTTCAAGATCCCGAGTCCGATAGCTGGAGAACCAAAAATCTATAAAACAGAGGAGCAATGTAACGAGTAAGCAATTTATGCTTAGTAAGTTTGAGCAAGGAATTCCAGCATGCACAAAGAATAGCACACATTTAGCTATACGGAATATTTCATAATAAGCAATTTACCGATATCAAACTTGCTTCACAACATTAACAACCCTTATGTACATACACAATAAACTAACTCGGCCGAAGGCCGGTAGCTCGTTTATCAACTGAGCGAACATTTATTTGTAAGGCTCGATTAAATTTAACACATACGTAACATATCCCCATATTGGGATGTTTTTCGAGTATTCGCTGGAATTTTACAGCAAGCTCATTCATTACCAAATCACGTACCTTCGGGATTTAACCGGATATAGCTCCTCGTTCAAATGCCTTCGGGACATAGCCCGGATTTAACAACTCGCACGAATGCCTTCGGGACTTAACCCGGATTTAACAACTCGCACGAATGCCTTCGGGACTTAACCCGGATTTAATAACTCGCACGAATGCCTTCGGGACTTAACCCGGATTTAGTATCTCGCACAAAGGCCTTCGGATCTTAATCCGGATATATTCACTTAGCACAAAGCCTTCGGGACTTAGCCCGGACAGCATTCAATTAATCATGCACATCTAACAATAATTCATGGCACATTCATATTTCATTTTCGTTTACGAAACTCAAACACAAGGCACATATTGTCCTTGCACATTCGGCTCAATAGCCACACATAGAGCATGATTTAATCACATCGAAATTTAAGCTCTCTTACTCAAGAACTTACCTCGGGTGTTGTCGAACGATTCCGCTAGCTATTCAACCACTTTTTCCTTCCCTTTATCGGTTTTATTTCCCCTTTGCTCTTGAGCTTAATCAAACAAATAAATTGATTTCATCGTTTAGGCATCAAAAGATGAACACAAGGCACTTAGCCCATATTTATACATTAGACATTAAAGTCTCATACATGCAAAAATCATGCATCAACACTACATATTAGCTAATTTCTTTCCCCTTGGCCGAATATGCATGTCCATTTTTGGGGTCGATTTCAACACTTAATACACACATATACACACTAGTAAAGCATCCTCCCCCTTTTCATCAATTTAACACATGCATTGCTCATTAACATGCAAAGTTACATTCGGCCTTAGCACACATCTTGCTAGCCGATTCTTCTCCATTTAGCAACCAATGCACATATGTGCTCACACAAAAATGCTAAAAAGGAGGTTCAAGAATCATCAAGCCATCATCACATGCATCATTAACAAGCTTCATATTTTGCATGCAATGGCATTAACACAACCTCCACCTAGGCCGAATCTTAACTCATCCTCATGCCTCAACACCACAACATCAAACATCAACCAAGAATGATGCATCCATGGTCAAGTGCCATTTCCATCACATAGCAAGATTTAGACCATGGGTTAGGTAGAACTCAAGCTAACAACTAAAACATGCATGCCTCTCATGGAACATCATCAAACATACCTTAGCCTAGCTACATGCATGGCCGAATCTCTTCACCTTTCTTCTTCTTTCCTCCTTAAAATTTTTTTGGCCAAGGATGAACCAAAGGATGAGAAATTTTTTCTTTGTTTTTCTTTCTAGTTTTGGCAAGCATGAAGATGAGAAAAGGATGAACAAAATTCCCCCTTTCTCTTCTTTAGCTCACGGCAATGGGGGGGACAAACACTACACACACATTTTTTTTTCTTTTGTTTCCATTTCTTTATTACCCATACTCCTTATTTTATTCTTCCACTAACAAAACATGTTTCATGACATGTTTTGCCCATCATTCTTTGTCATGGCCGGCCACTACTCATTAGGGGGGAATTTGACATGCAAGTCCCCCCTTTGTCCACATGCACTAATAGGTCCTCACACATTGACCTATCACATTTTAGAATTTTCTCACATAAGTCCTATTGACTAAATTCACATGAAATCAACCAAATTGAAGCTTGAAATTTTCACACATTCATAATTACATATTCTAGACAATAAGTATCACATTCAAACGTTTCGGTGACTCGGTTTAGCGGTCCCGAAACCACTTCCCGACTAGGGTCAACTTTGGGCTGTCACAACTCTCCCCCACTTAAGAAATTTTCGTCCCCGAAAATCTTACCGGTAAATAGGTTTGGGTATCGTTCTTTCATCGAGCTCTCGGTCTCCCAAGTAGCTTCCTCGATCCCGTGTTTGAGCCATAACACCTTTACTAGCGGAACTCTTTTGTTTCGCAACTCCTTCACTTCACGAGCTAGGATACGCATCGGTTCTTCTTCATAGCTCATGTCGACTTGAATTTCAACCTCCGATGGGCTAATTATGTGCGATGGATCAGATCGATAGCGTCGAAGCATCGAAACATGAAAGACGTCATGAATCTTTTCAAGCTCCGGGGGCAAAATCAATCTATACGCAACCGGACCAACTCGTTCGGAGATTTCGTACGGCCCAATGAATCTTGGGCTCAACTTGCCCTTACGGCCGAACCTGAGTATCTTTTTCCAAGGTGAAACCTTAAGGAACACTTTGTCTCCCACCTGATACTCGATGTCTTTTCGTTTCAAATCTGCATACGATTTCTGACGATCCGTGGCTACCTTCAGACTTTCACGGATTACCTTTACTTTCTGTTCAGCATCTCTAATCAAATCAACTCCGAAAATTTTACTTTCACCGAGCTCGGTCCAAAACAATGGTGTACGGCATTTACGACCGTACAAAGCCTCGTAAGGTGCCATCTTAATACTTGATTGAAAACTATTGTTGTAAGCGAATTCAATCAAAGGTAAATACCGTTCCCAGGAACTACTGAACTCGAGGATGCAACATCTCAACATATCCTCAAGTATCTGAATTATCCGCTCGGATTGACCATCGGTTTAGGGGTGAAAAGCAGTGCTAAACTGCAGTTTGGTACCCAGAGCTTCTTGCAATTTCTTCCAAAATCGTGAGGTGAATCTCGGATCTCTATCCGACACGATAGAAACAGGTACCCCGTGTAATCTCACAATTTGAGAAACGTACAATTCAGCTAGTCTATCCAATGAAAAATCCATACACACGGGGATAAAGTGAGCCGACTTAGTCAGTCTATCGACAACAACCCAAATCGCATCCTTCTTACTAGTTGGCAATGGCAGTCCGGACACAAAGTCCATTGTGACTCGATCCCATTTCCACTCGGGTATCATGATCGGCTGAAGTAATCTTGAAGGCACTTGATGTTCCTCTTTCACTTGTTGACATATTAAACATCTCGAAACAAGGTCGGAGATGTCTCGTTTCATACCATGCCACCAAAATCAACGTTTCAAATCGTTGTACATTTTCGTACTCCCCGGGTGAAATGACATTTGGCTACCATGGGCTTCGTTCAGAATCATCGAAATGAGTTCCGAATTCCTCGTTCGGAAAACACTTAGCCCGTTTTGCAACCAATTCATCATCGACTTTCTGAGCTTCACGAATTTGGTGAGTCAATAATGGTTTAGCTTTTAATTCAGCTACTAACACACTGTCTGGTAGAACAGACAAATGCACGTTCATCGCTCGTAAAGCAAACAATGACTTCCGGCTTAAGGCGTCCGCAACCACGTTAGCCTTTCCCGGGTGGTAATCAATGACAAGCTCGTAATCTTTCAACAACTCAAGCCAACGTCTTTGTCGCAGATTCAAGTCTCGTTGAGTCATCAAATATTTGAGACTTTTGTGATCCGAAAATACATGGCACTTCTCACCAAACAGATAATGTCGCCATATTTTTAAAGCAAACACGATGGCAGCTAGTTCGAGATCATGGGTCGGATAATTCCTCTCGTGTGGCTTCAATTGTCTCGACGCATAGGCCACGAATCGACCTTCTTGCATCAATACGCAACCCAACCCAAGTAGGGATGCGTCACTATAGATGACAAACTCTTTACCTGATTCGGGTTGCACTAAAATTGGAGCTTCAGTCAAGTGAGTTTTCAGTTGATCAAAACTTTTCTGACACTTCTCCGTCCATTCGAACTTAACGCCCTTTTGAAGTAGCTTCGTCATTGGTGTGGCTATTATCGAGAAACCTTTGACAAATCGTCGGTAATAACCGGCAAGCCCCAAAAAGCTCCGAACTTCAGTAACA
Source organism: Gossypium hirsutum (assembly GCF_007990345.1). NCBI lineage: Eukaryota > Viridiplantae > Streptophyta > Magnoliopsida > Malvales > Malvaceae > Gossypium > Gossypium hirsutum. Next base: position 70,903,013 of record NC_053430.1, read on the forward strand.
TTTCTCGGAGGTTTCCAGTCAAGTATGGCTGAAATTTTGTTCGGGTCAACTCGAATACCCGACGCGGATACCACATGACCCAAGAAGCTAACCTCTCTTAACCAGAACTCACACTTACTAAACTTAGCATATAACTGCTTATCCCGCAAAATTTGCAGCACTAGCCTCAGATGCTTAGCATGTTCGGTCTCGTCTCTTGAATAGACCAAAATGTCATCAATGAACACAATTACGAACCGATCTAAATATGGTCTGAAGATCCGATTCATCAAATCCATAAATACCGCAGGGGCATTAGTGAGCCCAAACGGCATCACTAAGAATTCATAGTGACCATATCTCGTTCTGAAGGCAGTTTTTTGGTATGTCCGATTCTCGAATTCGCAACTGATAATAGCACGATCTCAAATCTATTTTTGAGAACACTGTGGCTCCCTTCAGTTGGTCGAACAAATCATCGATGCGCGGCAACGAATATTTATTCTTTATCGTCACTTTATTCAGTTGACGATAGTCAATACACAACCTCATGGTTCCGTCCTTCTTTTTCACGAACAATACTGGTGCACCCCAAGGTGAGAAACTTGGTCGAGCGAAACCTCTATCCGTCAGTTCTTGCAACTGAGCTTTCAACTCCTTTAACTCAGTTGGTGCCATACGATACGAAGCTATCGAAATCGGCGTAGTCCCAGGTACAAGCTCAATACCAAACTCTACCTCCCGAACAGGTGGTAAACCTGGTAATTCTTCCGGAAAAACATCCGGGTATTCACAAACCACCGGCACAGATTCGGGTTTCTTTTCTAATTCTTTGTCATCAAGCACATATGCAAGGTATGCTTCGCACCCTTTTCTTACATATTTCTGTGCCAACATTGCTGATATTACAGCTGGCATCCCCTCCAAGTCCGCAGACTCAATTCGGACTACTTCGTTATTTGCGCACCTCAAATCAATAGTCTTGCTCTTGCAATTCACAATCGCATCATGCGCGGTCAACCAATCCAACCCAAGGATAACATCAAATTCATCAAACGGCAAAAGCATCAAGTCCGCTGGAAAACAGGAACCTCGAATTTCCAGGGGACATTTCTTACACACTTTGTCGACAAGCACGTAACGACCCAAGGGATTTGACACCCGAATTACGAACTCAGTAGACTCAATAGGTAAAGTCTTACTGGATGCTAAGGTTTCACATATGTAAGAATGAGTAGAACCGGGGTCAATCAAAGCAATTACATTAGTATCAAAGAGGGTGAATGTACCGGTAATAACATCAGGCGAAGAAGCATCCTCACGGGCACGTATAGCATAAGCTCTAGCAGGCGCACGGGCTTCGGATCTGGTTATATCATCTCTAGATCCTCTCTGACCACCACCAGCATTGCCCATATTTCCAGATGGTCTACCTCGAGCAGTGGTAGCACCCGGTCTCCCACTCTGATTTGCATTCTGTCCCGACAACCTCGGGCAATCTTTAATGAAGTGGTCCACTGATCCGCATTTGTAACAGGAGCGGTCAGGAAATCTACAACTCCTCGAATGCCATTTACCGCAATATCGGCATTTCGTCCTGTCTCGACGTTCATTCCCAACACTGGCGACCGAAGTGCCTCGTGTACCCACAGGGGGTCGATCACGATCTCGTCCAAAAAGGCCCGAAGTGCCTCTAAACTGGCCTGCATCATCTCGAAATCTCTTCGATGTCTGTTGAAGAGACCTTCCCGAGGATCTTTTACGAAACTCTCCAGTTCCCTCATCAACTCTTTGCTTTTCTTTTCTAAGCTCTTCGGCTTTACAAGCTCGTTCAACAAGTACCACGAACTCTCGTATTTCAAGAACGCCAACGAACTTCTTTATATCTTCATTCAGCCCATCCTCGAAGCGTTTACACATAATAGCTTCGGACGAAACACATTCCCGAGCGTATTTGCTAAGTCTAACAAATTTTCGCTCGTAATCAGTAACCGACATGGAGCCTTGCTTAAGCTCAAGAAATTCCTTCCGTTTTTTGATCAACAAATCTCTGACTGATATACTTTTTCCGAAACTCAGTTTGGAAAAACTCCCAAGTTACTTGCTCTCGGGGCACAATAGAAGTCAGAGTACTCCACCAATAGTAGGCAGAATCACGTAGCAAGGAGATAGCACACTTTAGGCATTCATCGGGTGTACAAGATAGCTCATCGAGTACCCGGATAGTGTTGTCCAGCCAAAATTCAGCTTGCTCGGCATCATCGCTATCCATAGCCTTAAATTCAGTAGCCCCATGTTTTCGGATTCTGTCAACTGGGGGCTTATTTGACCTTATTTGGTCCGTTACCGGTGGTATTGTAGGTGCGGGGGTAGTATTTGTCGGGAATGGAGGTTGTGGAACAGCCATATTAGTTCGAATGTATTGGTTAAACCAATCATTCATCACGCTATAGAATGCTTGTCTAGCTTCATCATTCGGATTACTAGCATTAGGTTGAGAGTCTGCCGGCACTGTCCCTTGTGCGGGAGCAGGCGCTACACTCTCAAGATCATCAGCTACCTCTCGGTCACGATCGGGATCCATTACTATAAACACATTTACAATTGTCGGAAATCACCACACTATCAAGTAATCACATAAAATGGCATGTATAGCTAGACCCAACACATTACGGTAGTCCTAGAATCGACTAAACCGTAGCTCTGATACCAATAAAATGTAACACCCCGAACCCGAGACCGACACCGGAGTCGGACACGAGATGTCAACAAGCTTTGAAAAATTTTTCCAGACACTGCCCAGTCTGAGTACTAGTCGCTTCAAAAATCATATCTTGAGTTTCACAACTCGAAAATCAGTTTTGTGATTTTTCCCTGAAACTAGACTCATGTCCCCACCTATGTATTTTTTTCTAGAATTTTTGGTACTGGCCAATTAGTACAGTTTATTAGCCAAAGTCTCCCATGTTACAGGGGTCGACTAGACTGACCTTTTCCCATTACGACTGGGATATCTCTCTGCACAGAGCTTCAATGCTGATGCCGTTTGTTTCTATGGAAACTAGACTCATATAGGAATCCATACATATATGGTATGACCCCTAATTATCTCTGGTAAATTTATAGTGAATTTCCAAAGTCGGAACAGGGAATCCAGAAACTGTTCTGGCCCTGTTCCACAAGAACCCGAATATCTCTTACTGTACTGTTCCTATGATTGTTTCGTTACTTCCATATGAAAGTAGATTCATCAAGGTTCGATTACATAATTTATTCACTATTTAATTCCACTCCTACGAATTCTTGTGATTTTTCCAATCCACACCACTGCTGCTATCAGCTTCTGTTTTCAAAGTAAACCTTACCTAATTTGGGGGTTTCATGGACCAACTAGGGCCTTGTCATACATAAGCCCACATATGATCATACTTAGCCATTCTAGTGGCTGGTCATTTGCTCAACACTTCCATTCCAACTATAGTTACATCATGAAACCATCTATACATTCATAAATACGAATGGTCTAATGCCATACTCCACTTCTACAAGCCATTTTCGCATGGCTGTACACTTATACATTTCATAAAGTACTCGAAAGACAACAATGGGTAGTCCTATACATGCCATATCAAAATTCAACCAAAATAGTACCCAAAAGAGCCTTTGATAGTGTGGGTGACTTCGACTTCAAGATCCCGAGTCCGATAGCTGGAGAACCAAAAATCTATAAAACAGAGGAGCAATGTAACGAGTAAGCAATTTATGCTTAGTAAGTTTGAGCAAGGAATTCCAGCATGCACAAAGAATAGCACACATTTAGCTATACGGAATATTTCATAATAAGCAATTTACCGATATCAAACTTGCTTCACAACATTAACAACCCTTATGTACATACACAATAAACTAACTCGGCCGAAGGCCGGTAGCTCGTTTATCAACTGAGCGAACATTTATTTGTAAGGCTCGATTAAATTTAACACATACGTAACATATCCCCATATTGGGATGTTTTTCGAGTATTCGCTGGAATTTTACAGCAAGCTCATTCATTACCAAATCACGTACCTTCGGGATTTAACCGGATATAGCTCCTCGTTCAAATGCCTTCGGGACATAGCCCGGATTTAACAACTCGCACGAATGCCTTCGGGACTTAACCCGGATTTAACAACTCGCACGAATGCCTTCGGGACTTAACCCGGATTTAATAACTCGCACGAATGCCTTCGGGACTTAACCCGGATTTAGTATCTCGCACAAAGGCCTTCGGATCTTAATCCGGATATATTCACTTAGCACAAAGCCTTCGGGACTTAGCCCGGACAGCATTCAATTAATCATGCACATCTAACAATAATTCATGGCACATTCATATTTCATTTTCGTTTACGAAACTCAAACACAAGGCACATATTGTCCTTGCACATTCGGCTCAATAGCCACACATAGAGCATGATTTAATCACATCGAAATTTAAGCTCTCTTACTCAAGAACTTACCTCGGGTGTTGTCGAACGATTCCGCTAGCTATTCAACCACTTTTTCCTTCCCTTTATCGGTTTTATTTCCCCTTTGCTCTTGAGCTTAATCAAACAAATAAATTGATTTCATCGTTTAGGCATCAAAAGATGAACACAAGGCACTTAGCCCATATTTATACATTAGACATTAAAGTCTCATACATGCAAAAATCATGCATCAACACTACATATTAGCTAATTTCTTTCCCCTTGGCCGAATATGCATGTCCATTTTTTGGGGTCGATTTCAACACTTAATACACACATATACACACTAGTAAAGCATCCTCCCCCTTTTCATCAATTTAACACATGCATTGCTCATTAACATGCAAAGTTACATTCGGCCTTAGCACACATCTTGCTAGCCGATTCTTCTCCATTTAGCAACCAATGCACATATGTGCTCACACAAAAATGCTAAAAAGGAGGTTCAAGAATCATCAAGCCATCATCACATGCATCATTAACAAGCTTCATATTTTGCATGCAATGGCATTAACACAACCTCCACCTAGGCCGAATCTTAACTCATCCTCATGCCTCAACACCACAACATCAAACATCAACCAAGAATGATGCATCCATGGTCAAGTGCCATTTCCATCACATAGCAAGATTTAGACCATGGGTTAGGTAGAACTCAAGCTAACAACTAAAACATGCATGCCTCTCATGGAACATCATCAAACATACCTTAGCCTAGCTACATGCATGGCCGAATCTCTTCACCTTTCTTCTTCTTTCCTCCTTAAAATTTTTTTGGCCAAGGATGAACCAAAGGATGAGAAATTTTTTTCTTTGTTTTTCTTTCTAGTTTTGGCAAGCATGAAGATGAGAAAAGGATGAACAAAATTCCCCCTTTCTCTTCTTTAGCTCACGGCAATGGGGGGGACAAACACTACACACACATTTTTTTTTCTTTTGTTTCCATTTCTTTATTACCCATACTCCTTATTTTATTCTTCCACTAACAAAACATGTTTCATGACATGTTTTGCCCATCATTCTTTGTCATGGCCGGCCACTACTCATTAGGGGGGGAATTTGACATGCAAGTCCCCCTTTGTCCACATGCACTAATAGGTCCTCACACATTGACCTATCACATTTTAGAATTTTCTCACATAAGTCCTATTGACTAAATTCACATGAAATCAACCAAATTGAAGCTTGAAATTTTCACACATTCATAATTACATATTCTAGACAATAAGTATCACATTCAAACGTTTCGGTGACTCGGTTTAGCGGTCCCGAAACCACTTCCCGACTAGGGTCAACTTTGGGCTGTCACATATAGGCTATTGTGTTGATGATATGTTTTGAGATATGGAATAGCAATGAGATTTGGCTTGTAAATGTCAGTGTGTATGGCCATTTCAGTTGGCTAGAATTATGTACATGTTAAGTGATATATATGTGATGTATATAATGTCTAATGTGTTGGCTTGTTTGGTATAATTTATAGATGAAGAAATGTGGCTTGATAGTTGGCATAATGTGGTTTGATTTTGAGATGATATTATAATGTGTTATGTGATATGGGATAGATGATAAGATAATGAGTTAATGAATTTGGAACTTATGTAAGTTATGATGAATTTTGCATAATGGTTTGATATGTTTGAATATGGAATTGAGCAGTTGAGATGATTGTGGATAAATAGCTTGGTATGTGTATTAATTTGTATGTTTTGGCTGCTTATAGTTGTATTGAAATGGTATCAATTAGGTTGCTATGTGTGCTTGTGCAAAGAGTGGCAAATTGGCTTTACAAATAGCCTATTATTGCCCACACAGGCAGAGACACAGGCGTGTGTCTTAGCCATGTGCGACACAAGATCATGTTACACGGCCGTGTGTCTCCTGGGGTACCCTCTGAATTAAAGTCAGTATACCCTATAGTTTTGACACGGCCTAGACATACGGGCGTGTCTACTGGCCATGTGTGGCACACGAGCTGGCACATGGGCGTGTGGTCAGCTGTGTGACCCAAGTCAGTAACCTCCCTTAGATTTAACACGGCCTGGCACATGGGCATGTCCTTAGCAATGTGGTACAAGTTAGTATGTATGCCCTGTTTTCACATGACCTATGACATGGGCATGTCTAGTAGCAATATGAGGCACACTGCCTGTTCACACGGGCGTGTGGCCCTTAAATTTAGAAAAATTTATAAGTTTCTCAAAGTTTGCATATGATATCAGTTTAGTCTCGAACCACTTCAAAGCATGTTCTAAGGTCTTGTATGACCATAAAAGGGACAATATGTTTGAGATGAATGGATTTTGATATTAAATGCCTAAATGTATGTGAATGATGTGTTTTGTTCAGCAATGCCTCGTAACCTTATTCCGGCGACGAATACGGGTTAAGGGTTACAGGTTTAGGGTTTAGTAAGACCTTACCGACCTTACGATAGGTCCAAAGTCGATGAGGAAAACCCGTGAGACCCCATGAAAATTTTAGTATAATGGGCCTACATGCCTGTGTGGCCTGCCCGTGTGGGCCTACACGCCCGTATGGCCCACACACCCAGATTGGCCTTGCCCATGTGGATCACACGGCCTAGCCTAGATATCACACACACGTGAGGGGTGCCATGTGGGCCCACACCCCCAATTTGGCGTACCCCGTGTGGCCCACACGGCTATACCCTGGCCATCACACGGCTGTGTCTTGTGCATGGCCTGGCCTTCATTGATCACACGGCCGTGTTGTTGCACACGACCTACCAAAGGGACCACACGCCCATGTGGTGTCGATAAATTGCAATTTTGGCTTTTGCCAAATCCCCTTTTTCTGTGTTTCGGGTACACACCTAGTATTGTTTCGATGTAAATCCACCCTTGAGCCTTCTAGAACCTAACAATCAGAATACCCAACACTTTTACCAACCAAAATCAAGGTAACAAAATCGAAAGGACTAAAACTTGAAAACTTACCCCCACAAAATCGACTACGCGTGGCAAGTTAAACCTCGGAAGTGATAGCCTCTGCCTCATCGCCTTCTCCTACGCCACAGTATTTAACAACACACCATTTATCAGACACCAAAGAGTCTGTCCATAACCCCATAAACCAAAATTTAACAACGAACCCAACCTCACTTACCACGAAAATACCGAATCCTACAGAAATCATAGCAACGATCGTTATAAGAGAAAAAATAGTAACTGAAGCAAAAGCAAAAAGAAATTGAATTTTAGAGAGTAGGGAACAGAGAGGAAAATGACACGAAGAAATTTTTGGGGAATAGGAAAAATTGATCAGTTTCTGATAACATCCTTAACTTTCCTCCCACTACCCACTAACAACCCACTTACTCAGAATTTCTGTTCAACTGAAACTCTCTTAGTCAAATGAGCAAAAATGAACTCCCACGCAAGTGTCAGGATTCGAACACAAGACCTCCAGCAAACCCAAACTCCCCCTAACCACCAGATCAGCAGGCCTGTTCTGTTATGAAGCTACAAACAATTTAATATAAGCTCACCAATCAAGATAGGGTTTAATTCCAATAAATAACAAAGTTGCCAAGGGTAAGCCTTGAACCCAAGACCTCTCACACAATCACAGAACACTTAACCACTAAAGCAGGTACACACTTGTATTAAAATTTTACAGAAGAAAACTTAAAAAATTTGGGGTGTTACCACTCTACCCCTTAAAAGAAATTTTGACCTCAAAATTTACTTGATCAGAACAGATAAGGATATTGCTGACACATCGAATCCTCATGTTACCACGTTGCCTCCTCAGTGTTGTGATTCTACCACAGAACCTTCACTAATGAAATGGATTTCATCCTCAAAACTTAACATCTCGATCTAGGATCTAATCCGACTCTTCCTCAAAGGTCAAGTCTAGTCTAACATCGATCTCTTCCGCTAAGACATCATGGGATGGTTTTGAAATGCACCGTCTAAACATTGAGACGTGAAACACATCATGAATACGGTCTAGCTCAGGGGGCAGCTCCAACTAATAAGTCACTGGTCCCACACGCTTTAGAATTTGGTACGGTCCAATAAACCTAGGGCTCAGCTTGCCCTTACGACCGAACCTCAATATCTTCTTCCATGGAGAAACCTTAAGAAACACGAAGTCTCCCAGAGAATACTCAATCTCATGTCTCTTTAGTTCCGCATAAAACTTCTATCTATCAGAAGCCACTTTCAGATGATCTCGAACCAGTTGAACTTTATCTTCAATCTCAGAAACCAACTCAGGACCCAAAACTCAATGTTCGCCCAACTTGGTCCAACATAAAGGAGTACGACACTTACAACCATACGGAGCCTCGTAAGGTACAATCTGAATACTAGCTTGGAAACTGTTATTGTAGGCGAACTCAGACAGTGGCAGATAGTCCTCCCAACTACCTCAGAAGTTGATCACACAACTCTTAAGCATATCCTCCAGTATCTGAATCACCCTCTAGGCTAAACCATCGGTTTGAGTATGGAACGCAGTACTGAAGTCCAACCTTGAACCCAGAGCCTCGTGCAAATTCTTCTAGAATCACAAAGTAAAGTGAGGGCCTCTGTCAGAAATAATCCATATTGGAACCCCATGCAATCCGACTATCTTGGAAATATACAGCTTCACCAACTTCTGAAGAGAAAATTCCATCCAAACCAAAATCAAGTGCACAGACTTGGTCAATCATCCATGATGACCCAAACAGAATCCTTCTTAGTGGGTGTCAAGGGCATCCCACTAATGAAGTCCATCGTTACTCACTCCCATTTCCACAAAGGGATCTTAATTGGCTGCAACAAACTCGAAGGCAGCTACTGCTCAGCCTTAGCCTACAGACAAGTCAAACAATGAGTAACGAGATTGATAACCTCATACTTCAATCCTGGCCACTAATATAACTCACGAGGATCGTGATACATCTTATTACTGTTGGGATACATAGCATAAGGGCTACTATGTGCCTCCCTCAGAATAGACTCCTCAAACCCTCATTGTTTGGTACACAAATCTAACCACGGAAATAGAGTACCCCATCACTATTCTGTCCAAAATTTGAAGTGCTACCACTCTCGACCTGTCAGAACCGTAAACCTAGTGATTCATCCCCCAACTATTTCTCTCGAATCTGATCAATCCAAGTTGGCTTAATTTGCAACTCAGCTAACAAACTCCCATCATCAAACAGACTAAGGCGAGTAAACATCACCCTCAAATCAGACATCGCTTTTCGACTTAGAGCGTCGGCCACCACATTGGCCTTACTAGGATGGTACTTGATGGTACAGTCATAATCTTTGAGTAGCTCAATCCAACAACGCTGCCTAAGGTTCAACTCTTTCTGAGTAAGGAGATACTTGAGGCTCTTGTGATCAGTGTAGATGATACATCTCTCACCTTACAGATAATGCTTCTAGATTTTTAATGCAAAGACTACTGCAACTAGCTCGAGATCATGCGTCGGATAGCTTGCTTCATGCGTCTTAACTTGACGGGATGCATAAGCCACAATTTTACCATCCTACATCAAAAGGCAACCCAATCCAACATACGATGCATCACTGTATACTACTAACTCCTTTTTAGATTCAAGTTGTATTAGAATAGGAGCCTAAGTCAGAATAGACTTGAGCTTCTTCAAGCTCTCTTACTGTGCATCAGTCCAGACAAAAGATACACCCTTATGCAGAACCTTAGTCAATGGCGTGGTAATTAAAGAGAATCATAGCCTTAATCTTTCGAGGATCCACACAAATCCCCTCAACAAAAGCCACATGCCCTAGAAAAGTTACTTCACATAACAAAAACTCACACTTGCTTAACTTAGCTAAAGTTACTTCTCATGTAGAATCTGAAGCACCACCCTAAGATACTCATCATGCTCATCCTCATTCTTAGAGTATACCATAATGTCATCGATGAAGACTACAACGAAGTGATCCATATATGGCTGAAATACTCGGTTCATCAGATCCATAAACGTGGTCGGAGCATTCGTCAAGCCAAACAGCATCACTAAGAACTTGTAATGTCCATAATGAGTCATAAATGTAGTCTTATGTACATCCACCTCCTTAACCCTCAACTGATAATACCCTGAATAGAGATCGATCTTAAAGAACATACAAGCCCCTTGGAACTGATCAAATAAGTCATCAATCCTCGAAAGTGGATACTTATTCTTAATGGTTAGCTTGTTCAACTGCCGATAGTTTATGCACATCCTCAGGGTCCCATCATTCTTCTTAACAAACAGTACTAGTGCCCCCTACGGAGACACACTAGAGCAGATGAAGCCATGATCTAGAAGTTCTTGCAGTTGAACCTTAAGCTTAGTAAGCTCTTTCGGTGCCATACGGTAGGGAGTGATGGACATCGGAGCCGTACCTAGAAGAAGCTCAATCTCAAATTCAACCTCTCATTTTAGAGGCAATCCCAACAACTCCTTAGGAAAAACATCTGGAAAATCCTTCATAGTTTTGATAGCCCCTATTGAAGAGTCCTTAGAAGCAGAAACACTTACGTAGGCCAAGTACGCCTCACACCCTTTCCGGACCAATTTCTTAGCCACAAGCGCGGAGATCACATTAGACAAATAATCCCGATGCTCTCCGATCACAACCACCTCATCATCCACCTTAGTTCTCAGAGCGACCCTCTTAGTCGCACAATCTAGACTATCCCGGTGCTTAACCAACCAGTTTTTTTGAGAATTATATCAAACTTCCCAAACAGAAGCTCCATTAGATCCGCTAGAAATATAATTCCTTGCACCACTAAGGGTACATCCCTATAAAGTTTACTAACCCAAATAGGCTACCCCAATGGACTCAGTACAGTGATATCACTCGTAGTGCTCTCCACAGAAATCCCCAAAGTCTCAGATACATTACTAGCTATGTATATATGAGTAGACCCTATGTCTATCAAAGAAAGGAAAGGTACATAAAAAATAAGGAACGTACTAGTGATGACGTTAGAAGCATCTCTATCCTCTCAGTGATGTGCAACATAAACCAAAGCAGGCTACCTCGTCTTTATCTAGCCAGCACCTCAGCTTAGTGCTTTCTGCCCTCGACCCAAACCATTAGCACCACTAGCCTGACCACTGCCCCTAGGTGGCTATTGAACTACCCTCTAAAGCTTCACAAAACACGGGGCTGGAGCTTGCATCTGATCTATACACTGTGGACACTCTCTAATAAGGTGCTCAAGAGACCCACACCTCAAGCACACCCCAATCCTCCTCTAACACTCACCTAGATGGCGTCTGCTACAATCACGACAAGGCTGCAACCTGGCTGAAGCAGTAGGAGGCCCCACTCTAATTGCCCCCTCAGATCTAGCCTTTTTCATAGGCCTCTGCACAGAACTCTAGGGCTCCGAATCCCTCTTGTTCTTACCTCTCTCATGGTCCCTGTTCTGGCGTTCCGTGCATTTAACATCCTTAAAAATCTTTGCCCTCTCTACCAGAATCGCAAACTCACGCTCCCTCTGCGGAGCAATCAAAACCCTCAGATTATCTCTCAACTTGTCCTCAAATCGAACACTCCTCTCATATTCTGATGCTACCATACATCGAGCATAGCGGCTCAGCCTAAAAAATGTAGCCTCATACTCAGCCCAAGTCAAACGGTCAGGCTGAGTGCCCTACTTAATAGTTAACCACCACTAATATGCTTCATCACGAAGCAATGAGATTGCACCCTTCAACTTTTGCTTAGAGGTACAGTGCAGATCGTTTATATTCCTCTCAATGGCCTCCAACCAGTACCTAGCCACATTAAGGGCGACTCCTGTGACACCCCTAAATAACTCAGCTTTATTGGACTGGAGTCGTTTAGTTACCGACCCTTGGCCCGCAGATCCAGAATTGGGTCCAGCCACCCTCTCTAGTATCCTCAGCATGGCTTGGGATAACGCGTCGTCCCCAACTGAATAACTCTGAGACCTAGCCTCAGTAGCAGGTGACACAAGTGTCTCACTACTGTCCAGATTTAGCATGCTACCCAAAAATGAAAATTCAGCTCGGGCCCCCTTACGGCCTCTACCTCGGTCTCGAATACCACGACCAAGATACCTCATGTTCTTATTGCGACTTAGAAGTTTTATCTACATAAAAAATTTTATACATCAGTTCTGATATTTATTAACAGATGTTTTATGCATAAAGTATTAGAAATTCAGAGTTGTTTTCAAAAGTTTTAGTCTCAATTAGTTTCACTACAGTTTCAGAGTGTACTAGCTATAGTGTTTTCAAGTATACTATCAATAACGTTTTCAGAATTTTCTATCAAAAACTAGAAATACTTACAGGATCAGCGCTGGAGACTTGGTGTACCACATACTTACTTTAGAATGTTTAAAATCTTTTGAAAATCTATTCTTAGAAACAAATTCTGAAACCCAAAATCAATAGTCGAGTTTTACAACTGGCTCTGATACCACTAAATGTAACACCCCAAACTCAGTCTAGACGTTATGTGATACGACCATGCCCCGGGCACACTTTTGGATCAGCTCTCTAAGCATTGTTTGCAAATCCATGCGAGCTGAATTAGTTCAATTTCATTTCGTTAAGCTCCGTTTAGCTCGTTTCCAGCTCACTCGAGCTCAAGTCAACTCACTTAAGCTCAATTCAGCTCAATCTTAACCCAATGAGCTTATTTTTAGCTTTCTTTAGCTTGCATTTATTTTGCTGAAATAAACCATTTAATTTGTCATCAGTTAAATTAGTTGTTTATCTTAAGTTAGTTAATTTGTTAAAATCTGGACAAATAATTAATTAAGTGTTTTAATTATATCTAAATTAAATACTTAATTAATTATGATGTTTTAAATATGTCTAAAATTGTTAATATGTATGGCCAAATTTAATGTGCAAATTATTGAGTTCATATGTTGCTAATTTAATGTGTTTGAAATGCATTTAACTTGCTGATTTAATTTGCTGCAGGTTCATGAACGGATTGGTGCAATGTATGGGAGTGTGCATGCACAATTGAGGTTCAATGGATGGCATTTAAAGGAGCACATGCATTTGGGACGTTCATGCAAGAGGGAGTTGCTGAAAGTTCATGTATTTGAAGATTCATGGATCATATTTATGGGGGAAAATACATGGGACGTTTCATGCAAGATTCATGCATTTTCAAGATGACCATTCAAGTATTTTAGGCACATTAATGCCTCATTCAGCCAAGGGAGATGTAGGATCATTAAAGAGCTGCACATTCATGGAATTATGGAGATTCTTCAAGGCTAAGGATGCATGAATGCATCAAGTGAAGCATCATGATGCTTCAGCCAATTCATGTACCATCTTCAAGCATGAACTGGATTTTAATGCTATTTGTGTGAACATGTTAAATACCTGTGTGAACAGAATTTAAGTTAGTGTGAACAACATAGATGCCGAATATCAATAGGCATTTTAGGCTTATAAATAGCTTACTTGTTTATTGTCAAAGGTTACAGAATTTGATCAATTAAACTTAATAGAACTTTTGTTCTTGTGAGGTTACCTCCTCTCTTCTTTCATTCGAGTCTCAAAGCGACTTATCTAGCTTGCTAGTGGTGTCAATCCGAACTCCATTGAAATTATCACCGAATCGGTGTGGCGTTCAACCATATTTTTATACCTTTGGTTCTTACCTCTATATAGGTATTGGGTCAAGGTTCGCTTCTATCCTTCCAAAAATTTCACCTTAAGCAATATAAGACTCGGGTAGTACTTTTTAGTATTGAACATTCTTGACGTTTAAGTTTTATTTTCCATCTCCATCAATTACCTTTTTCTAACCTACCTTGTTTCTATTCTAAACCGAATTTATCAACACCAAACCACTCATCTAAACCCTCTCAAAGCTTCCGCAACCCTTAGCCTAAATCACCCAATTTTGACAACTCCAACTACTCCTCGTAGACGATCGGGCAACTTTGTGAAACGACTCGATTAACCTGGGCCGGATCACATCATTATGGTTGAATCTCGCGATGTCACATGGAAGGGATTTTGTAAACGGTGCTAACTCGATAAAACCTTTAATCACTTTTATTTGATTCAAAAAATATATACCATTAGTCGACTTGTCTTAAAATGTACTATTTTAGCAGAAGCTTAGGAAAATCGTTATTTTTAGGAAACCGTTCAAGATTTTAAAAAAACCTTAGTTTTGGTGAAAATACAGTTATATCATGATTGGTAGTTATAAATTATTAAAATGGCAGTTAAATCCAAAATATAAATGAAAATAGTCTGAAAAGTCTGAATTACATAAAAAGAGCATAATCCAGATTATAGAAATTAAATCGTAGCTAAGTTCAATTCCAACATGTCGTCACCGAGGGGCTCTACAGCACCAATCTACTTAAGACTGTGGATTACTTGTACAAATTAAACAAAAATAAGTGAGTTTACGAAAAATTAGTGTATAACCCCAAAAAATTCAGCATGTACACAACAGAAAATAAGAATCAGACAAATACAGATTCGGGCTTAAGCTCATCACATATACAGATATGTGTACCAGAATCAAAAATTAGAATCCTACCCCCATCCTCTACACACCATCTCCATCCATCCCTACACACCATACTGTACCAATACAGCACATAACAGATATAATACAGTCGTGCTGCCAGATATTAGGCATAATCTACCTTTCGTAACTACAATATCCCGATTTTGGGCCTAGTCCAAAAAATGGTTTTGAGACCATGAATCAGAGGTCATAAATTTTATTATAGTATTATTTTGAGGTCTACAGCATGATAATATGATTGTGTGAAAATTTTGTTAGCAAATTTTACCGTTTGAATGCTTAATTTGTGAATAAGGACTAAATCGCGTAAAATGCTAAATTGTGTTCTATTAGCTAAATGTATTAAATAGTTATAGAACTTAAGGGTTGAGGTCCCTAATGAGTAAATCAGCCATTATATGTGTTAATTGATGTGCATGGAAAAGAAAATTCAGAAGGTCAAAATTTGGTACGGGTTAGTATTTGATGACAAAAGCAAAAACTAATAAAATAAAGCAAGTGGCCATCTTCTTCTCCATTTCATTCTCAGCCGAAAATTTTAGAAGAAAACCACCATGGAAGCTGGAAAGTTTTATCAAAATAAACCGTCTACATGTAAGTCATTTTGGAGTCAATTTTTTTATGTTTTTTATATCCTTAAAGCATGATATAGCTAATTTTACCATTATTTTGAGCTAGGATTTATGTTCAAAATTTTGACCATGTGTGTTTCATGCATGTAGTTTGATGATTAATGGAGAAATATGGAAGTTTGGTGAGAGATGAACATTTTTTTTCTAAGTGACTTTTCATGAAAATACCAAAATAGGGCTTGTTTGATAAACATGTAAAAATAGGTGTTAAAAATGCGATTTAATGAAAAATGTGGGCTGTTATAAGAGGGAATATGAATCGGCTAGGCTTGGGTAACCAAGGAAATGGTCACATTTTATTTTACGAGCCTAGGGGCTAAATTGTAATTATGTAAAAGTTTAGGGGCAAAACTATAATTTTTCCAAAATATGATTTATGGGCTGTTTTGAATAATGTGATAATTTAATAAGTGAAATTTGCTATTATATGCATGACTGCACTTGTTTAAATAAGATAATAAGAAAATTTTTGAAACATAGATATGTGTGGAACCCTAAACCCTAAACCCTAAAATCGGGATGTTACAAAGTCACTCAAAATTCATAAAATATATGCATGAGTGCACTTGTTTAAATAAGATAATAAGAAAATTTGTGAAATATAGATATGTATGAGACCTTGCTTGAAATGAATTGTATAATTGTGATGATATTATGATGATGATGAAGTTATGTCATATGTGTGTATATCTGAGTCGGGTTAGAGGCCTTACGACATCGCCCTCTTCTTACCAATGAGGTGATTTATAACGAAATTTCATGAAAACTATGTTGAATAAGTTCCCAAGTGTGAAACCAAAGAGTTCGATGGTAGAATAATTATAAATATGATCAGAGATTGAGAATGGGTTAGCAAGAGAAGATAGAACTAGAAATGTATCAGATTGATCTAAAGACTATTCGGTTTACGCAATATCATAGTTAGAGGACAGATTAATTTTGATAAGTCGACTTATTTAGGCACGATGTTAAAAGAATGTATTAATTGGAATTTCTTCTGAATTGATTTTCTTTAGTGAAAGAAATAATGCAGAATTAGTGATGGCAGAAATAGTTGAAGAAATAATATCTGAAATGTAAGATATCTGAGTGTGGCAGATTATAGTTGAGTAGGTTATGGCAGTCTCTTCTGAGGCATTCTATGTGATCATTTGTTCTCAGAAGTATTCTGGTGGCTATCTATTCTCTAATAAAATTTTATTATATGGGAATGTTTTCTAATATGATGATAGTCAAAAGCATTATTAGTCTGATTGGTTATGATCAGTATTGCTCTATTACTCTTCGGCATTCTATTACATTCCATCTGTTGGGAATTGATGAGAAAATACGTATGATGCTATGATTTTGTTTCTTCTGATTGGTACTCTATCCAATATATATACATATATGAAAGGTACATTGTTTTCATTGCATTTAATTCCAGTGGGTTTGCATGAAGTTTTCTTCTGGACTTCTTTCCCCTGAGGAACCATGAAGATCTTTACTATTTTCTTATGAGATTTATTTTCAGCCTTTCGATATGGTGTCGTATCTTGGGTTTCTCTATTTTGGATTTCTTTATCCCGATTTCATTATCATCTTTATTCCATAATTTGTTAATCATTGCGCATATCTAAGGTGTGTTCTCCAACTTGTTATAACTATGTCAATTATGATTATGCTTCTGGTTCGATCATAACGTGGTGATTCTAGTATTTAGATTTCTCTAATTTTTGTGTAAGGACTTGATGTCAGCAAGGGCATAAGTGGTGAAATCATAAGCTACAATTTGTATGATCGATCTCTTTTCTCAAGTAAGTTAATCAAAGTCAGTGCATTCAATCAGGATATCCTTGTTACTTTGAATTAATGCAATTGTAAAGGTCTTTGATTTGCATGATAAGTGAATTATGAAATATGGTATGTTTGAATCGTTTTATCAACTAGAAGAAAAGGTTTCTTGAAGTGTTATTAATTGATCATTAAGATCGACTCGGTTGTTCAATCTGTATGGGTTATTTGTTTGAAAGATTTAAATGAGACGTTTGTGTCCGGGTCTATTCCCAAGTCTAAAAATAAAATTTCATCTCTCTATGGATAAAATATGAATAGACTGAATGATGAATGTAGATTTTTAGAAGACATTGTTGTAAGTTAAAGTTATTCTGAATAATATGGTTATCACATTTATGAAAATTTGGATGGTCTATGCATGTTAGCAAAGTCGAAAATAGTTGAAGATGGTATTAACCGAAGCTCTGGTTTTGAGTTTAGTTTGAATTGAGTAATGAAATTATGATTTTTCAGTGGTACACTATTGAACGGATTGGAATGTGTTTTATTACTAGAATGTAAAATGATGATTCATGATTTCATACGGTTAATGTCACATTAAAAAAATCGTTTGACCAGTGATTTAGAGACAGTCATTTTTATGTCTGTATTGAGAATTCGGTTACAACACTAAACAATATTTGCAGCAGAGATGCCAGTACAGTACACTTCCTCTAAATATATCAACCCACCCTTATGCAACATGCTATGTCATTATATCATACGTATATATAGAATGTCATGCTCGAATATAATCATACACAACATAAGGGTATATCAGTCATTTTACCTCATAAGGGTATAACGGTCATTTCATCAGTATGGGGTCTACGTGTACTTACCGACCCAACAGTAGGTCCACAATCGTCTTGGGCGATCCGTGCAACCTTAACAACTAAACAGTAAAAATGGACCCAAAGCCAATAACACGACCCATGTGGGCCCACATGATTGTGTGGCCCATAAAGCCCAAAAATGACGTGTGAACTACACAGCCTAGCCCAATAATCTCCACACGTCAGTGTGGTTTACCTGTGTGGAGCCCACGAGCTCGTAGGGCCCATACAGCCCATTTCGGCCCAACGTGGCCTACAACGACCTAAGCCCATGATATCTTTCATGGTGACCTCTACCATCAAATGCGCACGTTTTATGCGTTTAGATCACCACACGAGCGAGCACACGCTCATGTAGTGTCAAAAGTCATATTTTCCGGCTTTTGTGTAACACCCCTTACTCGTATCCGAGGCCGGGCTAAGGTACGAGGCGTTACCAGACAAACATACAAACATTAAACTAAAATACGAGCCATAAAATTTTATTCATATTTCAAAGCGTTCATTCTCTTACACATAGTCCCTTATTTGAGTCTACGGAGCCCAAAACATACTTTAGAAAGGGTTTGGGACTAAACCGAGAACTTACGAAAATCTTGGAAATTTCATGTTTTAAGGCTCCACACGCTCGTGTCCCAAAGTTGTGTTCCATACACGGCTGAGACACATGGTCGTGTCTATGCGTGTGTGGAATATACCTAGGCTATTTTCCAAGCTTTGGTCAACCTTGATCTCTTACACACTTATACAAAATCAAAAGCATATAACATGGTATTCATTTAATGATTATAAATCCTCAATTAAACCACAAACATAGCATTTGTATGTCATCATACTTGTGTCTCTCATACTCGTTTTACCTTGTTTATTATAGTACCACTTATACATTTATACCAAGATTATCATCTTACCAAATATCTTCAGCTTAATCATCAAGCATTCATATTTAAAGCTAGATCATATCTTTATAAAATACCACGATTCAGATGCGCAGAATAACATGTTTGCCTGAAACATTTCAATTCAATTCCATACCCAACAAGCATTACATTGAGACTAGTCATATATATATATATATACATGTCATGATACATAACATTCTCTTTTTGTTTTCTTATAAACACATATCATTTCTTTCATTATATCAATATTTCATATACCATAGTTTCCATGTATTCCACATATATTTATTTTCCTCCTCCTCCTCTCCATTCCACATCCTTAATGTATATAGCATTCTTGTAAGTACGATTTCACAATTTACTAATAAATGTTCACATCAAACTGTCCACACGAGTCATAGTCACTTAATTATTTATAATTCGAGCTACAGAGCTCCAAATTAAGATCTGTAAATTTCCCCTGAAACTAGACTCACATATCGTTCAACCATAAAATTTTCATAATTTTTGGTTTATCCAATTAGTACAGTTTATTCATTAAAATTTCCCTTGTTTCACTTTCTGACAGTTCTGACCTCTCTTCACTAAAAAATAATTATCTTGCAGTACAGAACTCGGATAATGTTCTTGTTAATTTATCTTGAAAATAGACTCATTATGTATTTTAAAAATATAATTTTGAGCCTCTAATTATTTTTCCCCAAATTGTTGTGATTTTCCAAAGTCAGAACAGGGGATCACGTAATCATTCTAAATCAGTCTCACGAAAACATAAATATCTCAAAATATAGAACTCCTTTGCTTTCTATGTTTCTTTTATATGAAAATAGACTCATTAAGATTTAATTTGATATCTCATTCAGTCTCTGATTAAATTTATACTATTTTTGGTGATTTTTCAAAATCACGTCACTGCTACTGTCCAAAACAGTTTTATTGCTAATTCACTCTTTCACACTTTCTTTGTATTAACCTCATTTTAACATACATATCACAAATCATTTTCACCACATTTCATACATCACAAGTATAGGCCCATGATCACAAGGTCACCATAAAATCATCCTCATGTATAACTTACTTGTTTATAACCTTACCACATCCTGGTCACTTAATGATTACATCATTCACATAACCAAGTTCTTGCACATATTCATCACAAAACTCACAAAGCAATACATAGAGAGTCTCCCGTTGAACACTTCGGATAAATCCTCGATACTTGGTGGTTTCAGCACATAGCTCCACCCATCATATAGTTCGGCTCTCTTGTACACATGGTGAACACTTAGTACCACCCATGTGACCTAGCCAGTTTATCTCGTAGCTCTCTTGTCTACATGGTGTCCTTCACTTGGAACCACGCGTGCGACCTAGCTACATCATAATGTCTTGTAGCTCTCTTGTACACATGATGTGCACTCAGCACTATACATGTGACCTAGCTACATACCATTTGTATCATCCAATCTTTCCGAAGGTTCAACTGGGATTTCTCTCTCTTTTCCAACAATTTCACCAATCAAGTAATTATCCACAAACATATTTCCAATATTTTTATAAAATATCATAATACAAGTAATAGTGATGTATTACTTACATATAAACTTACATCTCATTTAATATCAACGCAATAACATTAAATTACACATTGTCTTATTAAAAATCATATGAACTTACAATTTCCCATAATATCCATAATCATAGAAATCACATTTATGTATGATAATTCAATGCGCTTCATGTACCATACACATATTTTTAAATCAATTCATAAACTTGGCACCATAATCATTTAATTTAACATAATTCAATTAATTCACTAAATTTAACTTTCAAATATAAATTACAGCATTATTGTTGTATTATTATCATACCAACTTACATACTTTCAACACCTCGGAGATCATAGTAAATATATCAATTTTACATTGAAACATGCATAAATTAATGCTTATTATACATATGAACTTACCTTGATATTAAAACGACCATTTTACCAACTTTCTCAATTTTTGATTTTTCTCTCATTCTAGGTTCAAATCTCGTTTTCCGGGATCTAAAACATCATATTTTACTTATTTAATTAATGTAATATTCAAAACAGTCCTTAACTCAAACTTTCGAAAAATTACAATTTTGCCCCTAAACTTTTGCATATTTACACTTTTGCCCCTAGGCTCGGGAATTAAACTTCATCCCTTATTCTTATGTTTTATGACATGATGATCACTTTTCCCTTCTATGGCAACATCAAATTCTCACTCTAACATATACTTATGACTATTAGGTATTTTTACTGATTAAGCCTTTTTGCTCGTTTTCACTTAAAACCGAGTACCACAAGTTGTCTAATATAATTTAAAACCTCATATTGTATCATAAAACACCAGAATACAGAAATTTTACCTATGGTTATTTTTCCAAATATGAACCCTAGCTTGAATTATTGCTAGCATAAGCTAAATCAAGTTATCGGGACTCCAAAAACGTAAAGAACTTGAAAAACGGGGTTAGAACGGACTTACAATTGAGCTTGGGAAGCTTGAAAACCCTAGACATGGAGTCTCCCTTGGTATACACGTCCATGGTGAAGAAGATGAGCAAAATTGGCTTTTAATTTTGTATTTTAATTCATTTTACCCCTAAATGACCAAAATACCCTTACTACTAAACTTTCCAAAAATTCCATCCATGTCCAATTTTTGTCCATAACTTAGAAATTGGTAAAATTTCTATTTAAGACCTCCTAATTAATATTTCAAATCAATTTCATGCTAGAAACTTCTAGAATGCAAGTTTTGCAACTTATTCAATTTAGTCCCTAACTTCGAATTAAGCACTTTGTGCATAGAATTTCTTCACGAAATTTTCACAAAATCATGCAATCATATCATAGACCTAAAAATAATCATAAAATAATTATTTATATCTCAGATTTTGTGGTCTCGAAACCTCTGTTCCAACTAGACCCAATTTTGGGCTATTACATTTTGCCAATTAACAATTGTTGCAGTGTGATTACACACCTATTTATGAAACGTGCGTCTAGCTCAAGACTTCCCCAAACCTACATTCAATCAAGATATTTCGTTAGTCGCTTGACACTAGGGTTAATCACCCTTTTCTATCCCCAACTCAAAATAACATCCAATACTTGCCTTGATTGCAAGAGCGTGGTAATTCCTATTTGAATCGATGGCGAAGGCTGATTTACCCTCCTAATAAAAAATCTACATTGACAGCGAAACCCATTAATGAAGATCACACAAACACATGACTTAAAACTATATAATGGCTTATTGAAAACACAAAACCAAGGATAGAGGAAAAATAGGGCAATCGACCAACACCCTTCTGTACAAGTCATGCACCAGTCGAACAGAATAGTCGTAAACAGAGTTAGCTTGATCGAGTGATGAGGGAAAGGTTTCGACTACTTCAGAATTTACTAGCAACTCCTTCACTCCCCGAGAAGTTCTAGAAACTAAAAGAAACACCACACCTAAAGAAATAAGATAAGCATCGACAAGAAGAGAAAGGAGTATTCGGCTTTAAACAGTGCGAGAGTACTTACCAATTTATCATAGAACAATAATGAAACCACAACGAAAGGGATGGAATAATCGGCCTGGCTACCAAAATAGGAAGAGACAGTAAGAAGAACGGTTTGGAGGGAGAAAAGAGAGGAAAAGTAAGGGGTATTTGGTCACAATAGCAAGGTGGATCTAAATGAACTCTGATAACCACGAGAGTCGAAAGAGGGGGAGATGATATATTCGGCCAAAGGAGAATTGGTTGGCGAGAAAAAAAGATGAAAAGGATTCAAAGAGCACTTGCCCAAAATTGAAACAAAAGCAATAAGGTAGTAAGCTTAGGCAACAAAGTGGAAAGGGGAGAAGGGAGAATTGAAACACACTAGAATCAAAAGATGCACGAAAAGAACAATAGTAATGTTCGGCTTTAGAAACAAAAAGTGAGAAGAAACACAGTTTTTCAAAAACTCGAAATGAAAAGTGACCAATTACCAACTCATAGTCGAATTTCTGAGTGGTCAAAGCCCTATTCGGCCACATTTCCCCCCATTTTCAAATTCCAAAAAATCCTCCTTATATCACACCACCATTATCTCCTTAACCATTGAATTCAAGCTCTACTCAACTAGTAGAGTTTCGATCAACCTTAACTTTCCACACAATAGAGCAACAAAATAAACACCCCTTGTGTGCAACAGAGCTCAAACTCAATACCTACTAGAAGCAGTAACATGCCACTACCCCTTGGACCAACAACCTTTTTATGTCATGTTTTAACCATAATCATTTAAGAAGCCTACTGACTAAAGACAGGTTTATTTAAGTAAAAACAAAATTTTTGTACAAGTCAAAGCTTGAACTCAGGACTTCTCCAACACTCCTCAGGACACTTAACCACTAATGCAAGCATGCATTTATGCAACATAACATACAAAAATAAACACTTTAGATTTGGGGCGTTACATGACTAATTGTTACTGGTCTACTTTTAGATGGCGCTATCTCTTGGACAGGAGTCAGCGCTTTACTTTCAACATCGTCAGCTACCTCTCGGTTGAGATTCATTTACTAGATGAAAACATAATATAAATTGTCAGTAGTCCTCACACTATCACAAATTTTATATGACATGTATAGCTAGACTCTTACACACGCTATGTTAGTCCAAGAATCGACTAAATTGTAGCTCTGATACCAGTAAATGTAATACCCCTTACCCATATTCAATGTCAGACCATGATACGAGGCATTACCGGACTTACATCACAAGCAAACATACAAATCGAGTCATAAATTTGCATCCAAATTAAAATCAATTGTATTCAATCATAAAGTCCCTAATATGAGCCTATGAAGCCCAAAACGTGCTTTAGAAGTGGTTCCGGACTAAATCGATAACACAGGAAATTTTTAGAAAACATAAAAAATTATTGCTATGAATAGACGTCACATGCCTGTGTGATTTAGGACACCCCCGTGTGGGCAAGCCGTGTGGTCACACATGTCCGTGTCCCTAACCCGTGTAACTTCGAATTTGGTGTGTCATATCGGAGTGTTTTTCAAAAATTTATCCTTTCGGTAAAAATCTATTACTGTATTTAAATCCTTTTATTAGTAATTAACAAAAGTTCTCTTCAAACTGTTTACCTTATTAACCATGGAAGCCCAAAAACAACTTGAGTCATGCGTGCGACATGACAAGTCTATCTACTTCTCGCTTAATAGCAAAATTTACCCACGCAGACCCACGGGCCTATTGCGCCTATTCGGCCCATTATAGCCTATCAAGGCCCATAACAGCACCAGTCTATGAAAATGCACGTGGTGGCCCTTGCAGCCAATCGCCCATGATTTGTGGGCTCGATTTACCCGACGAGCGATCACATGCTCGCGAGGCCTCAAATACCGAAGTTTCGGATTTTTGGCTTTCGCCGATTCGCAGTTCAACAGGGGTGTGATTACACTCCTTTTTTAGGTTTTCAATAGTAATGGTTTACGGTGTATAGTTGCACACCTTTTTCGGAATAGCGCAGAAATCTTCCAGTACAAACCCTTTATCAATCAATGTTTTCAGTTAATGTCAGTACCTTTCACTAACACTTAATCCCAAAAGAATGGCATTGACACTCACCTTAACCAAAGTGTGTGATTCGGTCCACTTATAATGTTAATCAAAAGATGACTACACCCTTACCTGCCAAACACTGTAATATCAAAGGAATCTATTAATCAAAAAACGCATGATCTAGCACTTGAATCTATTTTATTGCTTATCAAAAACCCAAATCCAAAGATAGGGCATTCGGTCAACCCCAAAGTGCTAGACCAAAACCCTTACCTTAAATCGCATGGTAAGAAAACGGTTCCGGTGACTACCTTCAGAAACTCCTTCGCTTCACCAAAAACCTATAATCCAACAACCACCACCCCATAAGGAAGGGATCGTGATTTCGGCAACCTAGGAACATGAAGAGAAACAAGTAATCGGTTTTTAGAGAAGATAGAAGAGTGTGTTCGAACACATATAACTATAATAGAAAGATAACTGAGAACCCGTGAGTACTTACCAGTCTGTCAAAACCCTTGTAAACCGAAATAGTATGTCACTAGCAGAAGAGAAATGCAATCGTCTGAGAATCGAATATAGAGGGTATGCTAAAAGTAAAAGCAATGAAAAGATTAAAAAAAATAATCGATTGGGGAAGAACTGAAAAGAAATCAGTATAGTGAAAGAGATGATGGTAAGGGAAGCGATTGGGACAAAAGATGAAGAAGAGATATTTGGCTACTACGCAAGGAAATGGAAAAAAGAAAACGAGGGCAAAAAGGATACAAAGATAGTATATTCATCCAGGAAAAAGAGAAGTAGAAACAAAAGTGAACGAAGAAAATCGCCAACAAAGGTTGTATTCAACAACACCAATTAGCTTTCCAAATGGTCAATTTCGTGACACCAATAACCCAAAACGGAGAGAAAAAAAGAGATATCTTTCAGCACTAAGAGTCACAAGCAAAAAATGACCAAAACTCACCAAAATGAGAGGAGAAACATGTCATACCCGAATTTGCATACTCCAACCCCCCAATCGACTACAACTCTCCCTAATTTGAAATCCATGATTCTCTCCTGAAATCTCTCCCCTTATCCCTGTAACACAACCACTCGCCGAAACCAACTGCAAAATAAATACCCCAATTGTGCTGCTCCATGCTCGAACCTTAGACCTTGAACACCATTCAGCATGCCACTTGCCTCCCTGCCACAAGCTCTCTTGTGTTACAAAATATCCTCAATTAATTATAAGGTCTATAGGCCAAAGTCTAGGTTCCTTTAAAAAAAACCAAAATAAATTACAAGAGCCAAGATTTGAACCCAGGTTCCCTTGAAACCTTAATGACGCTATAACCACTAAACCACATGCTTCCTTGTGTCATTTATTTAACACAATAATTTAAAAGGCCTTTATCCAAGAATCCGGGATTTTATTCACTTAAAACCAAATTTTTTGCTAAAGCCCAGGTTTGAACCCAGGACTTTTCCAACTCATCTCAAGACCCTTAACCACTTGAGCAAACATTTAATTGTGTCATTTCCTTCCACAATTAAATACTTATATACAACCTCCTTACGGACCCATACTCAAGGCCCAATACTTCTAGGCCAAAATTTTGGGCGTTACAATTCTATCCCTTTTAAAGAAATTTCATCCTCGAAATTTCCAACTATCTGAACAAACGCTTAGCTGAATCTACACCACTACGCTCTCACTGTGCACTCTAGTTCCAAATTAAATGTAGTACACTATGGTTTAAGTACGTACCAGTATCACATCTGGAGCGTCTCTGACCTCTCAACGACGTGCTGCATAGACCAAAGCTGGTTGCCTCGCCTAAGCTTGACCAGCACCTCTACCTAGTGCTCCACGAAAACTCCATTTCCACCCCTATCCTGACCATGGCCTCCTGGCGACTGCTATCCACCTCTCACTGGTTGAACAAAACCCTGCCCTGTAGCCTGCATCCAGCCAGACCTCTATGGACAATCTCTCGCAAAGTGCTCTGCTGATCCGCACCTAAAACACGTCCCAGTCCTTTTCCGACAGTCACCTCGATGGTAGCTCCCATAACCTGCACAAGGCTGTGATCCAATAACAGCAACAAGGGCCCTAACCCTAATTGGCCCTTCTATTCTGGCATTTCTCTTAGGCCTCCGATCTGAATTGGAGGTCTCTAAAACCCTCTTATTTCTGCTCCTTTCTTTTTCCTGATTCTGATGCTTGGCGTGCTTTACCTCCTCAGTAATATTAGCTTTCTTTACTAACGTGACAAAGTCCCGCTCCCTCTGTGAAGCTATCAACACTCGAAGGCTGTCCCTGAGGAAATCCTCAAATTGAACATGGTGCTCATATTCCGTTGCTACTATTCCTCGACCATACCGACTAAATCGCAAAAATTCTACCTCGTACTCAGCCACAGATCAATGAACTTGAACCAAATTCAGAAAATCCTTTCTACGAGCGTCCACATAGCTGGCACCCACATACTTTCCCTGAAACATGGACTTGAAGAACCCCCAGGTCAATCGATCAGACGAGGTACCCTCTTTTACTGTAAGCCACCACTGGTAAGCTTCATCCCTCAGCAAGGACATAGCCCCCTTCAACTTTTGTTCAGACGTGCAGTCGAGGTCATCCATAATTCTTTCAGTGGCCTCCAACCAGTATTCTACCACATTAGAGGCCACCCCAGAAACTCCCCTAAAGATCTCTACTCCATTTGACTGGAGTCATTCTGGAACCGACTTACGGCCCTCATTAACAGTACTAGACCCAGCAGTACCAGCAACCCTTTTCAAAATACGAAGCATCGCCTAGGACAGTGTGTCATCCCCAGCAGCTCGGTCGAATGACCCTATCTCAGCCACCAGTGAAGCCAGTGCTTTCCTCGCCATTGATCCAGTGACCCGATGCCATTGATCCAGCTCTAGCACCTCCACAGTCTCTGCCGTAGCCTCTTGCACCCCTTCTAATGCTCATTTTCACTATGCGTACTATTTGGTTTAAGAATTTTATGGAAATTAGTTATAATTTTGGTAATTAAGCAGATGTCTTATGAGAAACAGTAGTTTAGAGTTTGTTTTCACATTCGCAGGCTCACTACAGTTTTTTAGTTTAATCTATCTATGGAGTTTCAGTGTAGTGCTACTATCCATAGTAGTTTCTCAATATAACATTTCAGTCTATAACAATAAACAGAGTTAGAGAACTTACAGATTTGAAGCTAGAGACTCGATGTGCCACACATTTCAGAAAAATACCTCAAAACACTTTACATATTTGAAACCAACCTCTTGTAATACAAAATTTTGAAAACCCATTCCACAGTCGAGTTTTGCAACTTGGCTCTGATACCACTAAATGTAACACCCTAAACCCGGCCCAGACGTTATGGCCGAATCAGGCTATCACATCGAAGCATCCTTTAAAAATTGAGTTGTCGTTAAAAGTTCATTTCTATGATTAAAACCTTTTGCTCGAGGTTAGCAAATCCTCTCGTCAAAAACGTTTACATAATGCCTGGCATTGATACTTTAAGTTATTTCAAATTGCAGAAGCTACTAAAGTTTGAAATATAAAAATGTCTACTTTTAAGTGTTTTTGAAAATAGTTATTAATTTTTGAAAATTCGTGTTTAGCTGTTTTAAATAAGGAAATCAAAAGCTCAATTAAAAATTTAACCCCTCAAGGGCCTTATTACAGAATTAAAACCCCTAAACATAAAATTAAAATAAAAAGTCTACAACAGAGCATCAGCGATCGTGTGGTCACCTCCTAGTCTCTCGTGGCCCCAAATCGCCTAAGGCTGGGGATTACCTGTACAGTTAAACAGAAAGGTGAGTTTGTGAAAACTCAGTGTGTAATCCCTTATAATGCAACATTCAAATATACGGTATGCAAAACTAGATTGGGCCTGAGCCCATCACAGACACAGTATCAGGTGGGCCTAAGCCCAATACAGAATCAGTATCAGATGCAGATATACAGATAGATATCCAGCCCAGTCCAACCAATAAACCACTTGTACCAAGCAACGCACTATGTGGGGATAAAATCGACCCACCCAGCGAACACACCAAGCTTTGAACCGGTTGCGGCACTAAGTCAATAGAACGGCTCAACGACGTAGATAGTGTAACACCCCGTACCGGAGACCGTTGCCGGAGTCGAACACGAGGTGTTAACAGACTTGTTTCATTTATTTACACATTTCATTTTAAAATTTCCAGACAAGCTGGTTAACTGCATCACAGTCACTTTAAAAATCATATCTCGAGTTCCAGAACTCGAAAACTGATTCCGTAAATTTTCCCTGGAACTAGACTCATATATCCATCTACAATTTTTTTCTAGAATTTTTTCTCGGGCAAATTAGTACAGTTTATTAGTTAAAGTCTCCCCTGTTACAGGGTTCGACTACTCTGACCTTCATGCATTACGACTTAGATATCTCCCTGTACAGGGCTTCAATACTTATGCCGTTTTTTTCTAATGAAACTAGACTCAAAAAGGAATCTGTAAATATAAATAATGACTTCTAATTATTTCTGGTTAATTTATGGTAAATTTCCAAAGTCAGAACAAGGGATCCAGTAACCGTTCTGGACCTGTTTCACGAAAACTTAAACATCTCATAAAATACGGCTCATATGATTATTTCGTTACTTTCATATGAAAATAGACTCATCAAGGTTCAATTACATAATTTATTCACTATTTAATTCCGTTCCTACTATTTTTAGTGATTTTTCAAATTCACTTCACTGCTGCTGTCAGCATCTATTTTTAAGGTAGGCTTTACCTATTTCATGGTTTTCCATGGATCAACTAGCCATTTGTCATACAAAGCACCAAAATGATCGTGATTAACCATTCTAATGGCTAATCATTACCAAGCATTTCCATACCACTCAATGAACGATATACAAAATGATTATAATGCTATGCTCAAAATATATATAAGCCATTTTTCGCATGGCTATCCAAATATATATACATTACCAAAAGTACTTGACTAACAACAAAGGGCAGTCCTATACATGCTATTATCAAGGATCAACCAAAAGAGTACCAAAAGGGCTTTGATAGTGTGGGCGACTTCGACTTTGACACTCCCGAGTCCGATAGCTGACGAGCAAAATCTATAAAACAGAGAATCAAAGCAACGGAATAAGCATTTAATGCTTAGTAAGTTTGAGTAATGAAATCATGCACAACTGAAGTATAGCATTCATATGACTAAACGAATAATTTCATATACACAGATTCTCAAAATCATACCTACTTCACATTTCCAACCCTTATATTCATACATAAGGAATCAACTTGGCTAAAGGCCGGAAGCTTGTTAATCGATTGAGCGAATACTATTTAAAAGGAA
The DNA here is from genome assembly GCF_007990345.1 of Gossypium hirsutum. Classification (NCBI taxonomy): domain Eukaryota; kingdom Viridiplantae; phylum Streptophyta; class Magnoliopsida; order Malvales; family Malvaceae; genus Gossypium; species Gossypium hirsutum. The sequence goes on from NC_053430.1 coordinate 70,933,202, forward strand.
TCAACTATTCCAATGCATATACGAAACATACCTCATCGTTGGGATTTTACGAGCGTATTAATTGAAAGTATTATAGCAAGATCGCTCATTCCCAAACCAAGTACCTTCGAGATTTAGCCGGATATAGCTACTCGCTCAAATGCCTTCGGGACTTAGCCCAGATATAGTAACTCGTACAAATGCCTTCGGGACTAAGCCCGGATATAGTAACTCGCACAAATGCCTTCGGGACTTAGCCCGGATATAGTAACTCGCACAAATGCCTTCGGGACTTAGCCCAGAATTAGTCGCTAGCACAAATGCCTTCGGGACTTAGCCCGGTTACCATCCGAATATTGATGCACATAAATCAATAATCATATCACATCTATATTTCATTTTCATCACTAGAACTCAAACACAAGGCACTTGTCAACCATTCCCATTTTCGGCTCAATAGCCATATACAAAGAGCATGATTTGATTTGCTTTATGACATGATCTCTATGCACATTCGGCTACCCGTCATAAGTATAAACTAATTATCTCGACATATAATTCAAATAGAATCATTATATCACCGTTTATTTGTTATACTTATACGTCATAACTTAATCAAATCATAAACTACGTTCCATTACTCAAAGACTTACCTCGGATGTTGTCGAACGATTTCGACGGCTATTCGATCACTTTTTCCTTTCCCTTATCCAACTTTGATCCTCTAAGCTCTTGAGCTAATTCAGACAAATTTAACTTATTAATGTCTCATTATGCTAGCTTATGGCCGAATATGACAAGAAATTTAATAGGTCATATAGCTACTTTTAGCTCAAAAACAAAATGGTCATACGCATTTTTAATCACATTAAGCAACTTAATACAATTAATTTAACATTTCCACATGTACACCTTTATGACTTAATACACATATCATTAACCTAATATCAATTAACTAAGCACTTTAACAAATTTTCTTTAACTATACACACATTCGGCAATGACAAAGACAATTTAACAAACCTTAAATTCAACTTATAACAATATATATACTCAATATTCAAAGCATTTAACATCACTTTATCATAATTTTACATCATAGCCGAATGCTCCTTTTAAACCATTTACCCTCACAAAGCATAAATTTCACCATCAAACTTACAAGCTTATAATCCCATGAATTTTAACATCATAATATCTATCCAACTCTCACTCATTAATTTCTATCATAAATCTCAAAATCTATAGTTTTCTTTTCTTTTCTACCCATGACCGAAACCTCCAACAACACCAAAAAAAAATATACTTCATGGGTTTAAGGTAGAACCAAGAAAGGAACTCATAAATATCAAGATATAAGCAAACTACCATTGTTCATCTAGATTTAGCATGAAACAACAACCATCACCCTTGTTAATTACCATAGCCGAAAACCTTACTCATTCCAAACTCAAAATTTCAACATGGGTTACAAAAATAACTTGATATCTCACCCAATAACTAGTATAAACTCCTTACCTTAATATTAACCTAAGATGACCGAATACTTCCCTCCCTTCTTCCTCTTTTCATTTCGGCCAAGAAGAACCGATTTCTCCTTTTCTTTTCATCACCCTTTCATTCTTCTTTTCTTTTATTATCTTTATTATTTCTTTTATTTATTTCCTTTCTTTTACATAAAATAATAACCATTTAATTAATATTTACTACATCTTTTAATATATGTACCATCATGGCCGGGCACTATGTATAAAAAAAGGAGTATTTGACATGCAAAACCATTGTTTTCACTACATGTTTTAATAGATCCTTATAGATTAACCTATCACATTTCAAAAGTGTCACACATAAGTCCTATTAACTAAATTCACATGCAATCGACTAAATCGAAGCTTAAAACTTTCACACATTCATATTCACACATTTTAGACAATATATATCATATTCAAATACTTCGGTGACTCGGTTTAGCGGTCCCGAAACCACTTCCCGACTAGGGTCAATTTAGGGTTGTCACGGATAGAATGGCTACAGGCCATAAATATCGCAGTAACATTGCCAGTTAACTGAACGGCTATAAGCCATAAGTACTATAGAAAGACAGAAAGCATTGTACAAAATGGCTACAAGCCGTACACTTCCTCCGTCAATAATAACCCAACCCTATACAGTATGTCATGTTATAAATATTGCATGTATACAAAGTCATACTCAGTATAATCATATATATAAATCATAAGCACATCGTCAAATGGAACATAAGAGCATAATCGTCATTCTACCATACAGAGGTATTACGGTCATTTTCCAAACCGAGGATATTTATGACCCATCAGATGGTCCACTGTAGCCTTGAGCAATTTAAGTAACCTAAACAAACATAAGGATGCAAATGGGCCTAAGGCCTATTACTCGGCCCAAGTGGGCCTACACACTTGTGTGACCCATTTAGCCCAATTTCAGTCACGGCTATACGAACAACATAGCCCAACTCATAATTTGATGTTTACCATCGATTTTATCCGCGTGGGGCCCACGAGCCCATTGGGCCCCCATGCGCCCATTTTGGCCCACCGAGGCCCAAAAACAACCTGAGTCATGCGCGCGACATGACAAGTTTATCTACTTCCCGCTTAACAGTGAAATTTACCCACACAGACCCATGGGCCTGTTGGGTCTATTCGGCCCATTATGGCCTATCGAGGTCCATAACAGCCTCAGTCCACGAAAACGCACGTGGTGGCCCTTGCAGTCTATCGCCTATGATTTGTGGCCTTGATTTACCCCATGAACGATCGCACTGTAACGCGCCAATTTTTGAGTTTTCTGTGTTTCTGTGATTTTTAAAATTTGTGTGTGTTCTGGTTGGTTAAAATATATATTTTAGTAGGTTAGTGGGCCTTTGGAAGGCCCAAACTTAAGTTAAATCCGTAATAGTCTTCGGAATTTTAATTTTATGAATAGGTGATGCAATTGGCGTTTGGGCTTTTACAAGTAAAGGGGTAAACGATGACACAAAAAAGAGTGTGGTGCAGTGGCAATGTGGTGCCACTTAGGGGACAAGGAAGTGACGCCATGAGGAAGCAAGGGGTCCAAGTTCAATTCTTGGCTTTTGCAATATATTTTGGTTTTTCTTTTCAATAAATCTGGAAGCAAGTAGGTGCGCTTTAAAGTTTAATGTTTTGGATTTATGACACAAATGAGTTGATGGCCTAGTGGTGGTGGCGTGAGTTGGCATGTGAGAGGACTTTGGTTCGAATCCCTTGGCACACAAAGGTTGATTATTTTGCTATGTTGGGACGACAAGAGTTGGTGTTGGTTTTAAACTCTAGTGATGAAGGGATCCCACATCGGGAAGCTAACATAAGAGTAGATGGATAGCTGACTTTAAATAGAGCAAACCATGAGGAGAGTAGGCATACCCTTCCTGGCTGATCCCTTTCGCTTTGTGACGTGCTCGTTTGGGTTGGGCGTCAGCTAAGAGTGTTTGGAGCGCGGATTAACTGCAGTCTCCTAACAGGTGTGTATTTCTCATTACTCTAGCAGTAGGACGGCTATTTCGGGCCGCGATGGGCTGAAATGGGCCATGTGGTCCCAATGGGTCCGTAGGCCTAAGTGGATAAGTTGTAGAATTACTAAAATACCCCTGTAGGGTAGGACTACCGATTTACCCTTAGAGGGTAAAATGACTATTCTACCCCTCATGCGTAAATGACTAACTTGTGTGATGATTGGGTTAGTTGACGTGGATTTATGTTAGTTATCGTTAATTCGTAAGTCTAATGTGTTAGTGATCGATTGTAGGATTATCGCGTGGGAGATATCGTCATCAATCGTCATCAACCAGGTGTGTAAATGACACCCTCCTTTAGACTGAATCGGTAAAAGTCGAAATACCGAAATGTTGGTATTTTGTGAACTCACGAGCGTGCGAGCGCTCGTGAGATAGTTGTTAATGAATATGGTGCATTTGGATGATTAGAGTGCAGAGTGTGCATTTTCGTGCACAACGGTATTTTTGGGCTTAATGGGCCATAAACGGGCCAATGGGCCAACGGGCCCACTTTGGTAAAAAGACGAGGTAAGTACTTCTGGTTACTTGGTAAACGTTAGAATGAGCATGAAACCTTAGCAATAGGTAATAATAACTGAAATACCCTTATGCATGCAAAATTATGATTTTACCCCTAGGGTTATTTTTTTCTGAATAGCATGATGTTTTGTTTCTATATACGTATGCCATGACATATTATTTCTGTTGCATGGGACATGGGTTTATATTGATGAAGGAAGCGTTCTGGCAGCCTCGCTGCAATCTGGTGGCCTCGCCACATATATCTGTTCTGGTGACTTCGTCACAAAATCTGGCAACCTCGCTGCAATCAGGTGGCTTCGCCACATATATGTATCTGTTCTGGTAGCCTAGCCACAATATCTATATCTGGTGACTTCATCACAATATCTGGCAGCCTCGCTGTAATATCTGTGGTGTGTAGCGGTTGGGTGGGTCGAGTAGTCTCCTCACATGGTGCAAGGCTGGTACGGGGGTGTTATGGATGGCTCTGTGTTGGGATTTCTACATTCATGATATATTTTTTCTGTATCTGCTATGGGCCTATGGGTTTCATTCTGATTTCTGTACTTGGCCAAGGCCAAGATAAGTTTGACTCTGAGGTTTGATCTGTTTTGGGCTACGGTTGGGTTATGTTACACACTGTGTTTACCGAACTCACCCTTTATTTTCATCTCTGCAGGAAATCCCCAACCATAGTGGGCTTGGAGCTGTGAGGGATTCGGAGTGGCCACATCATCTGCAAAGTTGGTTTTTCTAAGTTAGTTTATTTTTATTATTTTTATATTCTGATTTAATTTTGGGTTTTAAGTTGTAATAATGCCGCTATTTAAATTTCTTTTTCCGCTATGGTTTTATTTTCTGATATATTATACTATGACGAAACTGCTAATGTTCGGCTGTGCGGGTTTTCAAAATTAATGAACGTTTTCAAGACTCAACAAGCACAACAAATCGATAGCCTAAAGATTGATAAATTGGCTTTTCATTCAACCGCTATTTTTTTACAAAGACCATCTCAATCACTTAAACCAGTGAATGCATTCTAAATCGTAAGTCCATGTGACACGTCAGATCTGGTCATAACGCCTGGGCCGGGTTTGGGGTGTTACCCGCACATTCGCGAGGCCTCAAATGTGAAAGTTTTGACTTTTTGGCTTTTCGGCTTTCGACGATTCGCAATTCAACAGGGGTGTGATTACACTCCTTTTTCAGCTTTTCGAAAGTAATGGTTTACGGTGTACAGTTGCATACCTTTTTCAGAATAGCGCAGAAATCACCCAGTACCAACCCTATATCAATCATTGTTTTTGGTTAATGTCAATACCTTTTACTAACACTTAGTCCCAAAAGAATGGCACTAACACTCACGTTAACCAAAATGTGTGATTCGGTCCGCTTGTAATTTTAATCGAAAGATGACTACACCCTTACCTGCCGAAACGCTGTAATAACAAAGGAATCCATTAATCAACAAACCTATGATCTAGCACTAGAATCTATTTTATTGCTTAACAAAAACCCAAATCCAAAGATAGGGCATTCGGCCAACCCCAAAGTGCTAGACCAAAACGCTTACCCTAAATCGCGTGGTAAGAAAAACGTTCCGGTGACTACCTTCAGAAACTCCTTCGTTTCACCGGAAACCTAGAATCCAACAACCACCGCCCCATAAGGAAGGGATCATGATTTTGGCAACCCAGGTACATTAAGAGAAACAGGTAATCAATTTTTAGAAAATATAGAAGAACGTGTTTCAACACATATAACTATAACAGAAAAAAAGAGAGAAATCGCGAGTACCTACCAGTCTGTCAGAACCCTTGTCAACCGAAATTGTATGTCACTAGCAGAAGAGAAAAGCAATCGGCCAAGAACCGAATACAGAGGGTATACCAAAAGGAAAAGCAATAAAGAGCTTAAAAAAAGCAATAGATTGGGGGATAACTGAAAAGAAATCAATAGAGTGAAAGAGATGATGGTAAGGGAAGCGATTGGGACAAAATATGTAAAAAAGATATTTGGCTACTACTCAAGGAAATGGAAAAAGGAAAACGAGGGCAAAGAGGATATAAAGATAGTATATTCAACCAAGAAAGAGAGAAGTGGAAACAAAAGTGAACGAAGAAAACCATCAACAAAGGTTGTATTTGATAACAGCAATTAGCTTCCCAAATGGTCAATTCCGCAACACCAATAACCCAAAACGGAGAGTAAAAAGAGATATCTTTCGGCACTAAGAGTCACTAACAAAAAATGACCAAAACTCACTAAAATGAGAGGAGAAACATCTCATAGCCGAATTTGTATACTCCTACCCTCCAATCGGCTGCAACTCTCCCTAATTTGAAATCTATGATTCTCTCCTAAAATCTCTCCCCTTATCCCTCCTTGAATCACTCCTTGCCACTCTACATAACCCCTCCATCAAAATTTCACTATAACACAACCACTGGCCGAATCGAACTGCAAAATAAATACCTCAATTGTACTTCTCCAAGCTCGAACCTCAGACCTTGAACACCATTCCGCACGCCACTTGCCTTCCTACCACAAACTCTATTGTGTCACAAAATATCCTCAATTAATTATAAGGTCTATAGGCCAAAGTCCAGGTTCCTTTAAAAGAAAAACCAAAATAAATTGCAAGAGCCAAGACTTGAACCCAGGCTCTCTTGCAACCTTAATGACGCCACAAACACTAGACCACATGCTTCATTGTGTCATTTATTTAACAAAATAATTTAAAAGGCCTTCATCCAAAGATCCAGGGTTTTATTCACTTAAAACCAAAATTTTTGCTAAAGCCCAGGTTTGAAACGAGGACTTTTCAAACTCCTCTCAGAACCTTTAACCACTTGAGCAGGCATTTAATTGTGTCATTTCCTTCCACAATTAAATACTTATATACAACCTCCTTACGAACCCGTACTCAAGGCCAAATACTTCTAGGCCCAAATTCGGGGCGTTACAGATGACTTCGGTAGCATCTTGCATAGTCAAACTAGTATAGAATTGACAAACTAGTTCATCATCGGGAAGTGAACGAGCATCACAAAATCATTCCCACTTGAGAGCATTGATCCCTTTCTAATCAATATAGGAACAACCATCAAATCATTACTCTTCAAGTCAAAACATTTTTCCGGCATCATAGGTTGATGCTTGAAGATTGAATCAAATCTCTCTTTCACTTCTTCATCGATCAAAATCGGGTTTTCAGGAGTAGTTTTTGCAGATCTAATTCTTTTATGAGACATGGTATCTTTTCTTGAAAATTAGCAAAGTTTCTGCATAAGGGGAAAAAAGAAATCGACAAAGTGGTGAATGCAACACCCCACACCTGAGCCCTACGCTGGGATGGGATATGAGGCTTTACCACACTTAATCACATGCATACAATCATATCGATGTCATTAAGACTCGGTCAAATTTAAAACTTTTTCAAACTTTGTTTAAACTCCTTAATATGGGCTTACGAGGCCCCAAACATCCATTAGAAACCATTTGAGACCAACTCGAGTCCTTAAAGTAACTTTAGAAAAATAACTATTGAAACAGGGCAGACGCCCATGTGAAAGGGCAACATGCCCATGTGATCATTATAACACGGTCGTGCTGATGGCCCGTGTGACACACACAGCCTAAGCATCTAAGGACACACCCGTGTCCCTTGCCTGTGTGAATTAAATTTTAAATATGAACCTACAGGGGTTTTCATACGACCTGACACACGTCCGTGCCTATGGTCCATGTTCCTCACATGGCCATAACATGCCCATGTTCTAGCCCGTGTCTAAAAACCTTGACATTCTGTTTCTAACGATAGCATCCAGAAAGGGGTACACGGCCAAGGCACACGCCCGTGGCCAGAAGCCATGTCCTCCACACGACTGAGACACACGGTCGTGTCTCTGCCTGTATGTTTACTACCATGCATTTTGACTTGCAAATTTTACGTGCAGGGGACACACGGCTGAACAACATGCCCATGGGGCTGACTGTATGTCACAACATTTTTCCAATTAACGAAGACAAAAAAACTCAAAATTCAGGGTCCTATACATGCCATAATCAAAATGAAAAATGTAACTATACCAAGTGCTTCAGATGATAGTGTGATCGATGCCTCCGACGTCCTATGATCTCGAGATAATTAGGTGGCACTATAAGAAAATGGAAAGGAGAGGGTGTAAGCATAAAGCTTAGTAAGTTGCATGCAAAAAAATATAACAACAACTTTACCATTCAGCATCATGCTCATAATACAGAAGTAGGCATCAACACTACTTACTCATCACTATCCAATACGATTCTCATAGCATATATTGAGCTCACATCTCATACATTTCAAATAGGTACTTGTACCACTCACAACGTGGTTATACTTTTCTCATTTAACTTAAACTGCCACTCTCACCGTTGAACCATTTGGAATGCTATCGGATATTCACTAAGCCTTAAACATAGGGTATAATGCCGATGCCATGTCCCAGACATGGTCTTACACTGGCGAATCCATCAAGTCGATGCCATGTCCCAAACATTATCTTACATTGACTATCGAAATCAAGGCTGACGCCATGTCCCAGACATGGTCTTACACTAGCTCTCACATATCCTTGTCGATGCCATGTCCTAGACATGGTCTTGCACTGACACCTCTATATCTGCCAATGCCATGTCCCAGACATGGTCTTACACTGACACATCTCATAGCCAATGCATGTCCCAGACATGTCTTACACTGGCTTACATCTCGATGCCGATGCATGTCCCAGACATGTCTTACACTAGCTCTCGTCTCAACGCCGATGGTCTAACACTGGCCTCATATTGTGGCTGATGCATGTCCCAGACATGTCTTACACTAGCGAACAAATGACCCAAATGTCATGGCATGAATATCCAATTTGTTCCTAAGGTTCACCCGGGAGTTATATTATCTCAATTATCATCATGTATTTTCATGACCACAATTAAACAATTTATGCTATAAAAATTCATGCACAATTGATAACAATGTAGTTGCATTATTTACACACAACTTACCTCAAATTACAAAATGTAAACGACTAGCTCGGCTTAATCTACCTGTTTTGCTTTTGCCCAGTCTAGGCCCAAATTTTTAATTCTTGATCTAAAATGATAGAAATTCTTTCATTTCATTATCATATAGATCTAGACACTCGACAATTCATAATTGGGCATAATGACAATTTTGCCCTTAGACTTTCAGAAAATGACCATTTTACCCCTCGGTCCGAAAATAGATTTTTATCACATTTCTCACTAACCAAGCCTAGCTGAATACTTTTTATACTAGAAGCAGCCAAAAATTCTCATTATTTCACACATTTATCACTTCTTTTACAACTTATGCAAAATGGTCCCTAGTTAGGGTTTCCATGAAAACTACTTCACAAAAGTTGTTTATCACACAACCATAACTCATATTCTTTCATAAAATTTCAAAAAACAACATGAACACTCTCATGGTAAAACCCTAGACTTTCAACCATTTTGCAAAATAGTCCCCTTATTTGAAAGCTCATGCTACAAGGGTTATAAAAATACAAAAATCATCAAGAAAAACCGTCAAGATCACTCACTTGTAGAGAGACTAAGTGGCTGAAAATTTTCAAGCTTCAAAACCCCTTTTATGGCTAATGTTTCGGTGGGAAGAAGATGAGAGAAAATATGATATAATTCTCTCTTTGTTTTATTTTATTTTAGTCAATCATTCACCAAACCCACCAAACTTTGACTTGTTTACCATCTTTGTCTCCTATGGTTGTCATGCCTCTTTAAAGGGTCTAATTGCCCTTTAAAAACCCCCAATTTCGGTTATCTAGCTATTTGACACCCTTATCTATCAAAATAGGACTTTTCCACATTATGCGATTTAGTTATTTTTCGCAATTAAGCTCACAAATGCTAAAATTAAACCACCAAAATTTTCATGCACCTTTATAAACATGCCATTACACATAAAATAATATTAAAAATAATTTTTATGATCTCGGGTAGTGGTTCCAAAATCACTGTTCCTACTAGGCCCAAAATCGGTTGTTATAATTCTCCCCCTTAGGGATTTTCGTCCCCGAAAATCTTACCGATGAATAGATTCAGGTATTTGTCTCTCATGCTCTCCTCGAGTTCCCATGTGTCTTCTTCGACTCCATGTCTATGCCATAATACTTTAATAATTGCAATACTCTTATTCCTCAATTGTTTTACTTCCTGAGCCAAAATCTTAACTAACTCTTCGCCATAAGTCATGACCGAGCTAATCTCAACCTCTGTCAGCAAGATCACATGCGAAGGGTCCGAACGGTAGCGATGTAACATAGACACATGGAATACATTGTGCATATTTTCTAACTCTAATGGCAATGCTAATCGGTATGCTACCAGTCAAATTCTCACAGTCACCTCATAGGGTCCAATAAACCGTGGACTTAATTTGCCTTTCCTTCCAAATCGAAGAACCCTCTATCACAGGGATACTATCAAAAACACTTAATCCCCGACTTGAAACTTGATCTCTTTCTGTTTCAAATCCGAGTAGGATTTTTATCTATCCGAAGTGACCGTCAAACAGTCACAAATCACCTTAACTTTCTTTTCAGTCTCTTTAACTAAGTCAACCCTGTGTATCTAATTCTCTCTCAGCTCGGTCCAATACAAGGGTGTTCGACACTTACGTCCATACAAAGCCTCATAAGGTGCCATTTTCAGACTTGACTGATAACTGTTGTTGTAGGTGAATTTGTCCAGCGGTAAATACCTTTCCCAATTGCCTTGAAACTCGAGAACACAACACTGCAACATTGTAACACCACCTTACCCGAGACCATCGCCGGAGTCGAGCTTGAGGCATTAACAGACTTAATTTATCACTTAAACAATTTCAAACAATTTGTTTTACCTTTCGTAATAAACTACCCATCTGCGTCACAGTCGCTAAAAAATTCACATCTTGAGTTACTCGAAATTCAAATCCAAAAATTTGTCCTGAAACTAGACTTATTTACCTATTTAATAATTTTTTTTCCAGAATTTTTGGTTGGGCCAATTAGTACAGTTTATTAGTTAAAGTTTCCCCTATTTTAGTGTTAAATTGCTCTGGCCTCTGTTCACTACGAATCACTTTTCTCTCTGTACAGAATTTAGATAACTATGTCGTTTGTCTCTCTTATAAGTAGACTCAATAGAGAATCTATACATATAAAGTATGACTTCTAATTATTTTTGTACAATTTTTAGTGAATTTCAAAAGTCAGAATAGGGGATTCAGAAATCGCTCTGACCCTGTTCCACCAAAACTCAAATTTCTCATAAAATACAACTCATTTACCTATCTTGTTTCTTCCATATGAAAATAGACTGAATAAGCTTCAATTTCACATTTTTGTCACCATCTAAATTTGTCTCTACTATTTGTAGTGATTTTTCAAACTCACATCATTTCTGCTGTAAGATATTGTTTTATAGCAAATTTCACCTTTTTATGAATTTCCATGGATTAGATAGCACATTAAGCATACATAACACCAAATATGAACTTGATTAGCCATTCCAATGGCTAATCATTACCAAACATTTTCTTATCACTCAATAGCAATATCATAAGATTATATACACAAAATGATTATAATGTTATACATGCCATACTCAAAACATACAAGCCACTATACCAAAATGGTCCTCGGATAGTGTGTGCGAACCTCCGACCGTTCTCGATTTTTGAGCTGGCTTGTCAAAACTACAAAGAATGGAAAAGAGGGAGTAAGCATAAATGCTTAGTAAGTTCACATGTAAATAACAAGTAACATAATCATGTAATCCAATATAAAACATCATTTGCAAAAATATCACCAAGACATTCATGTTACAATTGCATTTCCTATCTTACCATGATTTCATCATACAATGGTCTTAACCCAAGGGTTCAAACACATGCCTGTCAAATTTTCTCATTCACCACACATACCAACATGTCACCTTTGTTTTAGGTATTCTCCTTATTCACTTGAGATTCACCTATTGAACATATCAGAATATAATTCGAATACACGGATTGCATGCACATAAGTGCCATACCCGCAACTAGACAAACTCAATAGCCTGCGGAAATTATGTAGCCAAGCAATCATGTCGCCTACCCATAAGTGAACTCGGACTCAACTCAACGAGCTCAGGCGTTCGCATCCATAAGTGAACTCGAACTCAACTCAACGAGTTCGGATGCCTAGTTACATCTCACGAACTCGGACTCAACTCAACGAGTTCGGAACTCAAATATCCTAGTGACATGTCACTTGTATCCTAATCTATTCCCAAGGTTCAAACAGGATTTTCCTCAATCACACATCTTTTCCATCTTCCATGGAATGTCGGAACTGATACTTGGTAGCATTTCATATTTATCAAGTAGCTCACATAATTTGCATATTACTAAATAGTAATCCAAAAAGTATAATCTTTCATAATAATAATTATCATATCATATAAATAACATTAAATTACTTAAAATGACAATTATATTACTACATTTACACATGAACTTACCTAAGTACAAATATTACTACATTTACACATGAACTTAACTAAGTACATAATGTTAGAAATCGAGCGTATTCCTCGTAAATTTTATTTTTCCCTCGATTACGACTCGAATCTCATTTCTCTTGATCTAAAATGCCAAATTAATTTATTCAATATACACATTCATCAAAACAGCCCCTAATACGGGCACAGATAAAAATTACCATTTTTCCCTTAGCTTTTCAATTATTTACAATTGACTCCTTAAGTTTGTACAATGAGTTACATGCATTTCCCATGACATCTAGGCATAGGCAAATTTCCTAGTGTCCATAACAGCCCATATTTTACACTAAAAATTAGATTTTTACCATCAAATTTACCCTTTTTACAATTAAGTCCCTTTTTACGTGTTTTCACATAAAACTACTAGGTAAAAGTTGTTAAACACACATCAAACCATCATATTCCTTCATTATTCATCAAAATACAATTATATCACACATGGGTAAATTTTCATACATGCAGTCTAGCTCAAAATATTGCTAAAAAATGATTGAACATGCTTCCTAGATTTTAAAATCGAAAAGAGCATTAAAAAGGGGCATGGAAATCACTTACAATCAAGGCTTAAAATTGTTGAAACCCTAGCTATGGTGATAAGCAAAATTCAACAGCCCTATGGAGAAGATGAGTCCATTTTTGTGTTATTTTTCCCTTTTTAATGACTATATTTACCAAATGATAGAAATGCCCTTAATGCCTTTCTTTGTAATTTTTCATGTACAAGCCCATTTTGGTCCTGTGACAGCCCAAAGTTGACCCTAGTCGGGAAGTGGTTTCGGGACCGCTAAACCGAGTCACCGAAATGTTTGAATGTGATACTTATTGTGTAGAATATGTAATTATGAATGTGTGAAAATTTCAAGCATCAATTTGGTTGATTTCATGTGAATTTAGTCAATACCGGTAAGATTTTCGGGGACGAAAATTTCTTAAGTGGGGGAGAGTTGTCACAGCCCAAAGTTGACCCTAGTCGGGAAGTGGTTTCGGGACCGCTAAACCGAGTCACCGAAATGTTTGAATGTGATACTTATTGTGTAGAATATGTAATTATGAATGTGTGAAAATTTCAAGCATCAATTTGGTTGATTTCATGTGAATTTAGTCAATAGGACTTATGTGAGAAAATTCTAAAATGTGATAGGTCAATGTGTGAGGACCTATTAGTGCATGTGGACAAAGGGGGGACTTGCATGTCAAATTCCCCCCCCTAATGAGTAGTGGCCGGCCATGACAAGGAAGGATGGGTAAAACATGTCATGAAACATGTTTTGTTAGTGGAAGAATAAAATAAGGAGTATGGGTAATAAAGAAATGGAAAACAAAAGAAAAAAAAATGTGTGTGTAGTGTTTGTCCCCCCATTGCCGTGAGCTAAAGAAGAGAAAGGGGGGATTTTGTTCATCCTTTCTCATCTTCATGCTTGCCAAAAACTAGAAAGAAAAACAAAGAAAAATTTTCTCATCCTTTGGTTCATCCTTGGCCAAAAATTTTAAGGAGGAAAGAAGAAGAAAGGTGAAGAGATTCGGCCATGCATGTAGCTAGGCTAAGGTATGTTTGATGATGTTCCATGAGAGGCATGCATGTTTTAGTTGTTAGCTTGAGTTCTACCTAACCCATGGTCTAAATCTTGCTATGTGATGGAAATGGCACTTGACCATGGATGAATCATTCTTGGTTGATGTTTGATGTTGTGGTGATGAGGCATGAGGATGAGTTAAGATTCGGCCTAGGTGGAGGTTGTGTTAATGCCATTGCATGCAAAATATGAAGCTTGTTAATGATGCATGTGATGATGGCTTGATGATTCTTGAACCTCCTTTTTAGCATTTTTTGTGTGAGCACATATGTGCATTGGTTGCTAAATGGAGAAGAATCGGCTAGCAAGATGTGTGCTAAGGCCGAATGTAACTTTGCATGTTAATGAGCAATGCATGTGTTAAATTGATGAAAAGGGGGAGGATGCTTTACTAGTGTGTATATGTGTGTATTAAGTGTTGAAATCGACCCCAAAAATGGACATGCATATTCGGCCAAGGGCAAAGAAATTAGCTAATATGTTGTGTTGATGCATGATTTTTGCATGTATGAGACTTTAATGTCTAATGTATAAATATGGGCTAAGTGCCTTGTGTTCATCTTTTGATGCCTAAATGATGAAATCAATTTATTTGTTTGATTAAGCTCAAGAGCAAAGGGGAAATAAAACCGATAAAGGGAAGGAAAAAGTGGTTGAATAGCTAGCGGAATCGTTCGACAACACCCGAGGTAAGTTCTTGAGTAAGAGAGCTTAAATTTCGATGTGATTAAATCATGCTCTATGTGTGGCTATTAAGCCGAATGTGCAAGGACAATATGTGCCTTGTGTTTGAGTTTCGTAAACGAAAATGAAATATGAATGTACCATGAATTATTGTTAGATGTGCATGATTAATTGAATGCTGTCCGGGCTAAGTCCCGAAGGCTTTGTGCTAAGCGAATATATCCGGACTAAGATCCGAAGGCCTTTGTGCGAGATACTAAATCCGGGTTAAGTCCCGAAGGCATTCGTGCGAGTTATTAAAGCCGGGTTAAGTCCCGAAGGCATTCGTGCGAGTTGTTAAATCCGGGTTACGTCCCGAAGGCATTGTGTGAGTTACTAAAACCGGGCTATGTCCCGAAGGCATTTGAACGAGGAGCTATATCCGGTTAAATCCCGAAGGTACGTGATTTGGTAATGAATGAGCTTGCTGTAAAATTCCAGCGAATACTCGAAAAACATCCCAATATGGGGATATGTTACGTATGTGTTGAATTTAATCGAGCCCTTACAAATAAATGTTCGCTCAGTTGATAAACGAGCTACCGGCCTTCGGCCAAGTTAGTTTATTGTGTATGTACATAAAGGTTGTTAATGTTGTGAAGCAAGTTTGATATCGGTAAATTGCGTATTATGAAATATTCCGTTTAGCTAAATGTGTGCTATTCTTTGTGCATGCTGGAATTCCTTACTCAAACTTACTAAGCATAAATTGCTTACTCGTTACATTGCTCCTCTGTTTTATAGATTTGTGGTTCTCCAGCTATCGGCCTCGGGATCTTGAAGTCGAAGTCGCCCACACTATCAAAGGCTCTTTTGGGTACTATTTTGGTTGAATTTTGTTATGGCATGTATAGGACTACCCATTGTTGTCTTTCGAGTACTTTATGAAATATATAAGTGTACAGCCATGCGAAAATGGCTTGTAGAAGTGGAGTATGGCATTAGACCATTCGTATTTATGAATGTATAGATGGTTTCATGATGTAACTATGTTGGAATGGAAGTGTTGAGCAAATGATCAGCCACTAGAATGGCTAAGTATGATCATATGTGGGCTTATGTATGACAAGGCCCTAGTTGGTCCATGAAACCCCAAATTAGGTAAGGTTCACTTTGAAAACAGAAGCTGATAGCAGCAGTGGTGTGGATTGGAAAAATCACAAGAATTCGTAGGAGTGGAATTAAATAGTGAATAAATTATTTAATCGAACCTTGATGAATCTACTTTCATATGGAAGTAACGAAACAATTATAGGAACAGTACAGAAAGAGATATTCGGGTTCTTGTGGAACAGGGCCAGAACAGTTTCTGGATTCACTGTTCCGCCTTTGGAAATTCACTATAAATTGACCAGAGATAATTAGGGGTCATACCATATATGTATGGATTCCTCTCTGAGTCTAGTTTCCATAGAAACAAACGGCATCAGTATTGAAGCTCTGTGCAGAGAGATATCCCAGTCGTAATGGGAAAAGGTCAGTGTAGTCGACCCCTGTAACATGGGAGACTTTGACTAATAAACTGTACTAATTGGCCCGACCAAAAATTCTAGAAAAAAATCCATAGGTGGGGACATGAGTCTAGTTTCAGGGAAAAATCACAAAACTGATTTTTGAGTTGTGAAACTCAAGATATGATTTTTGAAGCGACTAGTACTCAGACTGGGCAGTGTCTGGAAAAATTTTTCAAAGTTTGTTAACATCTCGTGTCCGACTCCGGTGTCGGTCTCGGGTTCGGAGTGTTACATTTTATTGGTATCAGAGCTACGGTTTAGTCGATTCTAGGACTACCGTAATGTTTTGGGTCTAGCTATACTTGCCATTTTATGTGATTACTTGATAGTGTGGTGATTTCTGACAATCGTAAATGTGTTTATTTATAGTAATGGATCCCGATCGTGACCGAGAAGTAGCTGATGATCTTGAGAGTGTAGCGCCTGCTCCCGCACAAGGGACAGTGCCGGCAGACTCTCAACCTAATGCTAGTAATCAGAATGATGAAGCTAGACAAGCATTCTATAGCGTGATGAATGATTGGTTTAACCAATACATTCGAACTAATATGGCTGTTCCACAACCTCCATTCCCGACAAATACTACCCCCGCACCTACAATACCACCGGTAACGGACCAAATAAGGTCAAATAAGCCCCCAGTTGACAGAATCCGAAAACATGGGGCTACTGAATTTAAGGCTATGGATAGCGATGATGCCGAGCAAGCTGAATTTTGGCTGGACAACACTATCCGGGTACTCGATGAGCTATCTTGTACACCCGATGAATGCCTAAAGTGTGCTATCTCCTTGCTACGTGATTCTGCCTACTATTGGTGGAGTACTCTGACTTCTATTGTGCCCCGAGAGCAAGTAACTTGGGAGTTTTTCCAAACTGAGTTTCGGAAAAAGTATATCAGTCAGAGATTTGTTGATCAAAAACGGAAGGAATTTCTTGAGCTTAAGCAAGGCTCCATGTCGGTTACTGATTACGAGCGAAAATTTGTTAGACTTAGCAAATACGCTCGGGAATGTGTTTCGTCCGAAGCTATTATGTGTAAACGCTTCGAGGATGGGCTGAATGAAGATATAAAAATGTTCGTTGGCGTTCTTGAAATACAAGAGTTCGTGGTACTTGTTGAACGAGCTTGTAAAGCCGAAGAGCTTAGAAAAGAAAAGCAAAGAGTTGATGAGGGAACTGGAGAGTTTCGTAAAAGATCCTCGGGGAGGTCTCTTCAACAGACATCGAAGAGATTTCGAGATGATGTGGGCCAGTTTAGAGGCACTTCGGGCCTTTTTGGACGAGATCGTGATCGACCCCCTGTGGGTACACGAGGCACTTCGGTCGCCAGTGTTGGGAATGAACGTCGAGACAGGACGAAATGCCGATATTGCGGTAAATGGCATTCGGGGAGTTGTAGATTTCCTGACCGCTCCTGTTACAAATGCGGATCAGTGGACCACTTCATTAAAGATTGCCCGAGGTTGTCGGGGCAGAATGCAAATCAAAGTGGGAGACCGGGTGCTACCACTGCTCGAGGTAGACCATCTGGAAATATGGGCAATGCTGGTGGTGGTCAGAGAGGATCTAGAGATGATATAACCAGATCCGAAGCCCGTGCGCCTGCTAGAGCTTATGCTATACGTGCCCGCGAGGATGCTTCTTCGCCTGATGTTATTACCGGTACATTCACCCTCTTTGATACTAATGTAATTGCTTTGATTGACCCCGGTTCTACTCATTCTTACATATGTGAAACCTTAGCATCCAGTAAGACTTTACCTATTGAGTCTACTGAGTTCGTAATTCGGGTGTCAAATCCCTTGGGTCGTTACGTGCTTGTCGACAAAGTGTGTAAGAAATGTCCCCTGGAAATTCGAGGTTCTTGTTTCCCGGCGAACTTGATGCTCTTGCCGTTTGATGAATTTGATGTTATCCTTGGTTTGGATTGGTTGACCGCGCATGATGCAATTGTGAATTGCAAGAGCAAGACTATTGATTTGAGATGCGCAAATAACGAAGTAGTCCGAATTGAGTCTGCGGACTTAGAGGGGATGCCAGCTGTAATATCAGCAATGTTGGCACAGAAATATGTAAGAAAAGGGTGCGAAGCATACCTTGCGTATGTACTTGGTGACAAAGAATTAGAAAAGAAACCCGAATCTGTGCCGGTGGTTTGTGAATACCCGGATGTTTTTCCGGAAGAATTACCGGGTTTACCACCTGTTCGGGAGGTAGAGTTTGGTATTAAGCTTGTACCTGGGACTACGCCGATTTCGATAGCTCCGTATCGTATGGTACCAACCGAGTTAAAGGAGTTGAAAGCTCAGTTGCAAGAACTGACGGATAGAGGTTTCACTCGACCAAGTTTCTCACCTTGGGGTGCACCAGTATTGTTCGTGAAAAAGAAGGACGGAACCATGAGGTTGTGCATTGACTATCGTCAGCTGAATAAAGTGACGATAAAGAACAAATATCCGTTGCCGCACATCGATGATTTGTTCGACCAACTGAAGGGAGCCTCAGTGTTCTCAAAAATAGATTTGAGATCGGGCTATTATCAGTTGCGAATCCGAGATTCAGATATTCCCAAAACTGCCTTCAGAACGAGATATGGTCACTACAAATTCTTAGTGATGCCGTTTGGGCTCACTAATGCCCCTGCAGTATTTATGGATTTGATGAATCGGATCTTCAGACCGTATTTGGATCGGTTCGTAGTGGTGTTCATTGATGACATTTTGGTCTATTCAAGAGACGAGACCGAACATGCTGAGCATCTGAGGCTAGTGCTGCAAATTTTGCGGGATAAGCAGTTATATGCTAAGTTCAGTAAGTGTGAGTTCTGGTTAAGAGAGGTTAGCTTCTTGGGTCATGTGGTATCCGCGTCGGGTATTCGAGTTGACCCGAATAAAATTTCAGCCATACTTGACTGGAAACCTCTGAGAAATGTTACTGAAGTTCGGAGCTTTTTGGGGCTCGCCGGTTATTATCGACGATTTGTGAAAGGTTTCTCGATGATAGCCACACCAATGACGAAGCTACTTCAAAAGGATGTTAAGTTCGAGTGGACGGAGAAATGTCAGAAACGTTTCGACCAACTGAAAACTCATTTGACTGAAGCTCCAATTTTGGTGCAACCCGAATCAGGTAAAGAGTTTGTCATTTATAGTGACGCATCCCTACTTGGGTTGGGTTGCGTATTGATGCAAGAAGGTCGAGTCGTGGCCTATGCGTCGAGACAATTGAAGCCACACGAGAGGAATTATCCGACCCATGATCTCGAACTAGCTGCCATCGTGTTTGCTTTAAAAATATGGCGACATTATCTGTTTGGTGAGAAGTGCCATGTATTTTCGGATCACAAAAGTCTCAAATATTTGATGACTCAACGAGACTTGAATCTGCGACAAAGATGTTGGCTTGAGTTGTTGAAAGATTACGAGCTTGTCATTGATTACCACCCGGGAAAGGCTAACGTGGTTGCGGACGCCTTAAGCCGGAAGTCATTGTTTGCTTTTCGAGCGATGAACGTGCATTTGTCTGTTCTACCAGACAGTGTGTTAGTAGCTGAATTAAAAGCTAAACCATTGTTGACTCACCAAATTCGTGAAGCTCAGAAAGTCGATGATGAATTGGTTGCAAAACGGGCTAAGTGTTTTCCGAACGAGGAATCGGAGTTTCAAATTGATGATGATGATTGTTTGAGGTTCAAAAATCGTTTGTGTGTTCCAAGGAATTCGGAACTCATTTCGATGATTCTGAACGAAGCCCATTATAGCCGAATGTCAATTCACCCGGGGAGTACGAAAATGTACAATGATTTGAAACGTCAATTTTGGTGGCATGGTATGAAACGGGACATCTCTGACTTTGTTTCGAGATGTTTAATATGTCAACAAGTGAAAGCGGAACATCAAGTGCCTTCAGGATTACTCCAGCCGATCATGATACCCGAGTGGAAATGGGATCGAGTCACAATGGACTTTGTGTCCGGACTGCCCTTGTCAGCAAGTAAGAAGGATGCGATATGGGTTATTGTTGATAGACTGACTAAGTCGGCTCATTTCATCCCCGTACGTACGGATTTTTCATTGGAGAAACTAGCTGAATTGTACGTTTATCAAGTTGTGAGATTACACGGGGTACCTGTTTCTATCGTGTCGGATAGAGATCCGAGATTCACCTCACGATTTTGAAAGAAATTGCAAGAAGCTCTGGGTACCAAGCTGCATTTTAGCACTGCTTTTCACCCCCAAACCGATGGTCAATCCGAGAGGATAATTCAGATACTTGAGGATATGTTGAGATGTTGCATCCTCGAGTTCAGTAGTTCATGGGAACGGTATTTACCTTTGATTGAATTCGCTTACAACAATAGTTTTCAATCAAGTATTAAGATGGCACCTTACGAGGCTTTGTACGGTCGTAAATGCCGTACACCATTGTTTTGGACCGAGCTCGGTGAAAGCAAAATTTTCGGAGTTGATTTGATTAGAGATGCTGAACAGAAAGTAAAGGTAATCCGTGAAAGTCTGAAGGTAGCCAAGGATCGTCAGAAATCGTACGCAGATTTGAAACGAAAAGACATCGAGTATCAGGTGGGAGACAAAGTGTTCCTTAAGGTTTCACCTTGGAAAAAGATACTCAGGTTCGGCCGTAAGGGCAAGTTGAGCCCAAGATTCATTGGGCCATACGAAATCTCCGAACGAGTTGGTCCGGTTGCGTATAGATTGATTTTGCCCCCGGAGCTTGAAAAGATTCATGACGTCTTTCATGTTTCGATGCTTCGACGCTATCGATCTGATCCATCGCATATAATTAGCCCATCAGAGGTTGAAATTCAAGTCGACATGAGCTATGAAGAAGAACCGATGCGTATCCTAGCTCGTGAAGTGAAGGAGTTGCGAAACAAAAGAGTTCCGCTAGTAAAGGTGTTATGGCTCAAACACGGGATCGAGGAAGCAACTTGGGAGACCGAGAGCTCGATGAAAGAACGATACCCAAACCTATTTACCGGTAAGATTTTCGGGGACGAAAATTTCTTAAGTGGGGGAGAGTTGTGACAGCCCAAAGTTGACCCTAGTCGGGAAGTGGTTTCGGGACCGCTAAACCGAGTCACCGAAATGTTTGAATGTGATACTTATTGTGTAGAATATGTAATTATGAATGTGTGAAAATTTCAAGCATCAATTTGGTTGATTTCATGTGAATTTAGTCAATAGGACTTATGTGAGAAAATTCTAAAATGTGATAGGTCAATGTGTGAGGACCTATTAGTGCATGTGGACAAAGGGGGGGACTTGCATGTCAAATTCCCCCCCTAATGAGTAGTGGCCGGCCATGACAAGGAAGGATGGGTAAAACATGTCATGAAACATGTTTTGTTAGTGGAAGAATAAAATAAGGAGTATGGGTAATAAAGAAATGGAAAACAAAAGAAAAAAAAAAGTGTGTGTAGTGTTTGTCCCCCCATTGCCGTGAGCTAAAGAAGAGAAAGGGGGGATTTTGTTCATCCTTTCTCATCTTCATGCTTGCCAAAAACTAGAAAGAAAAACAAAGAAAAATTTTCTCATCCTTTGGTTCATCCTTGGCCAAAAATTTTAAGGAGGAAAGAAGAAGAAAGGTGAAGAGATTCGGCCATGCATGTAGCTAGGCTAAGGTATGTTTGATGATGTTCCATGAGAGGCATGCATGTTTTAGTTGTTAGCTTGAGTTCTACCTAACCCATGGTCTAAATCTTGCTATGTGATGGAAATGGCACTTGACCATGGATGAATCATTCTTGGTTGATGTTTGATGTTGTGGTGATGAGGCATGAGGATGAGTTAAGATTCGGCCTAGGTGGAGGTTGTGTTAATGCCATTGCATGCAAAATATGAAGCTTGTTAATGATGCATGTGATGATGGCTTGATGATTCTTGAACCTCCTTTTTAGCATTTTTTTGTGTGAGCACATATGTGCATTGGTTGCTAAATGGAGAAGAATCGGCTAGCAAGATGTGTGCTAAGGCCGAATGTAACTTTGCATGTTAATGAGCAATGCATGTGTTAAATTGATGAAAAGGGGGAGGATGCTTTACTAGTGTGTATATGTGTGTATTAAGTGTTGAAATCGACCCCAAAAATGGACATGCATATTCGGCCAAGGGCAAAGAAATTAGCTAATATGTTGTGTTGATGCATGATTTTTGCATGTATGAGACTTTAATGTCTAATGTATAAATATGGGCTAAGTGCCTTGTGTTCATCTTTTGATGCCTAAATGATGAAATCAATTTATTTGTTTGATTAAGCTCAAGAGCAAAGGGGAAATAAAACCGATAAAGGGAAGGAAAAAGTGGTTGAATAGCTAGCGGAATCGTTCGACAACACCCGAGGTAAGTTCTTGAGTAAGAGAGCTTAAATTTCGATGTGATTAAATCATGCTCTATGTGTGGCTATTAAGCCGAATGTGCAAGGACAATATGTGCCTTGTGTTTGAGTTTCGTAAACGAAAATGAAATATGAATGTACCATGAATTATTGTTAGATGTGCATGATTAATTGAATGCTGTCCGGGCTAAGTCCCGAAGGCTTTGTGCTAAGCGAATATATCCGGACTAAGATCCGAAGGCCTTTGTGCGAGATACTAAATCCGGGTTAAGTCCCGAAGGCATTCGTGCGAGTTATTAAAGCCGGGTTAAGTCCCGAAGGCATTCGTGCGAGTTGTTAAATCCGGGTTACGTCCCGAAGGCATTGTGTGAGTTACTAAAACCGGGCTATGTCCCGAAGGCATTTGAACGAGGAGCTATATCCGGTTAAATCCCGAAGGTACGTGATTTGGTAATGAATGAGCTTGCTGTAAAATTCCAGCGAATACTCGAAAAACATCCCAATATGGGGATATGTTACGTATGTGTTGAATTTAATCGAGCCCTTACAAATAAATGTTCGCTCAGTTGATAAACGAGCTACCGGCCTTCGGCCAAGTTAGTTTATTGTGTATGTACATAAGGGTTGTTAATGTTGTGAAGCAAGTTTGATATCGGTAAATTGCGTATTATGAAATATTCCGTTTAGCTAAATGTGTGCTATTCTTTGTGCATGCTGGAATTCCTTACTCAAACTTACTAAGCATAAATTGCTTACTCGTTACATTGCTCCTCTGTTTTATAGATTTGTGGTTCTCCAGCTATCGGCCTCGGGATCTTGAAGTCAAAGTCGCCCACACTATCAAAGGCTCTTTTGGGTACTATTTTGGTTGAATTTTGTTATGGCATGTATAGGACTACCCATTGTTGTCTTTCGAGTACTTTATGAAATGTATAAGTGTACAGCCATGCGAAAATGGCTTGTAGAAGTGGAGTATGGCATTAGACCATTCGTATTTATGAATGTATAGATGGTTTCATGATGTAACTATGTTGGAATGGAAGTGTTGAGCAAATGATCAGCCACTAGAATGGCTAAGTATGATCATATGTGGGCTTATGTATGACAAGGCCCTAGTTGGTCCATGAAACCCCAAATTAGGTAAGGTTCACTTTGAAAACAGAAGCTGATAGCAGCAGTGGTGTGGATTGGAAAAATCACAAGAATTCGTAGGAGTGGAATTAAATAGTGAATAAATTATGTAATCGAACCTTGATGAATCTACTTTCATATGGAAGTAACGAAACAATTATAGGAACAGTACAGAAAGAGATATTCGGGTTCTTGTGGAACAGGGCCAGAACAGTTTCTGGATTCACTGTTCCGCCTTTGGAAATTCACTATAAATTGACCAGAGATAATTAGGGGTCATACCATATATGTATGGATTCCTCTCTGAGTCTAGTTTCCATAGAAACAAACGGCATCAGTATTGAAGCTCTGTACAGAGAGATATCCCAGTCGTAATGGGAAAAGGTCAGTGTAGTCGACCCCTGTAACATGGGAGACTTTGACTAATAAACTGTACTAATTGGCCCGACCAAAAATTCTAGAAAAAAATCCATAGGTGGGGAAATGAGTCTAGTTTCAGGGAAAAATCACAAAACTGATTTTTGAGTTGTGAAACTCAAGATATGATTTTTGAAGCGACTAGTACTCAGACTGGGCAGTGTCTGGAAAAATTTTTCAAAGTTTGTTAACATCTCGTGTCCGACTCCGGTGTCGGTCTCGGGTTCGGGGTGTTACAGGTCCAAAATTTTAGAAATTGGTTAAATTGCTATTTAAGACCTCGTAATTAATATTTCAAAGCAAATTCGTACTAAAACCTTCTAGAATGCAAGTTTTACAACTTATTCAATTTAGTCCCTAATTTCAAATTAAGCACTTTATGCATAGAATTTCTTCACGAAATTTTCACACAATTATGCAATCATATCATAGACCTCAAAATAATTATAAAATAATTATTTCTATCTCAGATTTGTGGTCTCGAAACCACTATTCCAATTAGGCCCTAATTTGGGATATTACAACTCTCCCCCCTTTAGGGATTTTCGTCCTCAAAAATCTTACTGGTAAACAAGTGTGGGTATTGATTCCTTATTGTTTCTTCGGGCTCTCATGTAGCCTCTTCTACCCTGTGCTTTTTCCACAATATTTTCACGAGAGTGATACTTTTATTTCTTAGTTGCTTGAGCTCTCGAGCTAAAATCTTAATCGGTTCTTCATTATAAGTCATATCCGATTGTAGCTCAATTTCCGTCGGTGAAATTACATATGAAGGATCCAAATGATACCGACGTAACATAGATGCGTGGAACACATCATGAATCTTCTCTAATTCAGGTGGTAATGCTAATCGATATGCTATCGGTCCAACTCTTTCAATTATCTCATACGGTCTGATAAAACGCGGACTTAACTTGCCTTTCCGACCAAATCTAAGAACTTTCTTCCATGGAGACACTTTTAAAAATACCTTATCGCCGACATGAAACTCAAATTCTTTTCTTTTCAAATTCGCGTAGGATTTCTATCTATCTAAATTAGTTTTGAAATAATCTCGAATCACATTCACTTTTTCTTCAATTTCTTTAATTAGATCAACTCCTTAAATCTGTTTTTCTTTGAGTTCAGTCCAATACAATGGCGTCTAACAATTACGACTGTACAATGCTTCATAAGTTGCCATCTTCAAACTCGTCTGATAACTATTATTGTAGGCAAATTCTACCAACGGTAAATATCTTTCCCAACTACCTTGGAATTCCAATACACAACATCTGAGCATGTCTTCAAGAATTTGAATTACTCTCTCTGATTGTCCATTAGTCTGTGGATGGAAATTAGTGCTGAAATTTAACTTCATACCTAATGCCTCTTGCAACTTTTTCCAAAACAGCGATGTAAATCTCGGATCTCTATCCGAAATGATCAACAAAGGTACTCCGTGGAGTCTAACAATATCACTGATATACAATTCAACCAACTTATTAAAAGAATAATTTGTATGCAAAAGAATAAAATGAGCCAATTTAGTCAATCTGTCAACTATTACCCAGATGGCATCTTTCTTCCTTGGAGTTAATGGCAACCCTGATACAAAATCCATAGTAATTCAATCCCATTTCCATTCGGGAACCATGATAGGCTGTAGTAGTCCCAAAGGCACTTGGTGTTCAGCTTTCACTTGTTGACAAATTAAGCATTTTGATACAAACTCGGAGATATCTCTTTTCATTCCGTTCCACCAATACATTTTCTTCAAGTCATTATACATTTTTGTACCACCCAGGTGAATTGAAAAACAACCACTATGTGCTACGTGCAAGATCTTTTGAATCAAATCATCATTTTTCATTACACAAATATGGTCTTTAAACATCAAGCAACCATCATAACTGATTCTAAAATCTGATCCTGTATCAGCCTCACATTGCTTCCTCTTGGCTTGCAAATCTTTGTCACTCTTCTGAGCTTCACAAATCTCTTGTAAAAACATCGGTCTTACTCTCAACTCTGCTAGAATTGAACCATCGTCAGACACCGTCAACAGAGTATTCATAGCTCTCAAAGCAAACAATGACTTTCTACACAAAGCATCCGCAACCACATTCACTTTCCACGGATGGTAGTCAATCACAAGCTCGTAGTCTTTCAATAATTCTAACCATCTCTGCTGTCTCAAATTCAAGTATTTTTGTGACATCAAGTACTTGAGAGTTTTGTGGTCGGTATATACTCGGCACTTTTCACCATATAGATAATGTCGCCAAATCTTCAAAGCAAACACTATAATAGCCAGTTCCAAATCATGAGTCGAATAATTCCTTTCATGAGATTTCAACTGCCTCGAAGCATAAGCCACCACTTTTCCTTCTTGCATAAGTACACATCCCAAGCCATTTAGATAAGCATCACTATATACCACAAATTATTTACCTGACTCGGGTTGTACCAACACTGGTGCTTCAGTCAGTAACTTTTTCAATTTTTCAAAGCTCTGTTGACATTCTTCCGTCCACTCAAATTTAACATCCTTTTGGAGTAGTCTGGTCATAGGAGTAGCAATTATAGAAAATCCATTTACAAACTATCAATAATAACCAGCTAGACCCAAGAAACTTCTAACCTCAGTTACATTCTTTGGAGGTTTCCAATCAACAATAGCCGAAGTTTTATTGGGATCAACTCGTCTACCATCAACTGAAACAATATGACCCAAAAATCCAACTTCTCGAAGCCAAAACTCACTCTTACTAAACTGGGCATACAACTACTTATCTCTCAAAGTTTGCAAAACTATCCTCAAATGCTCAGCATGTTCTGTCTCATCATTTGAATAAATTAAAATATCATCAATAAATACCACAACAAACTTGTCCAAGTATGGCCAAAATATGCGATTCATTAAATCCATAAACACAGCAGGAGCATTTGTCAAACTGAATGGCATAATTAAAAATTCATAATGGCCATACCTTGTTCTAAAAGCAGTTTTAGGCACGTCTAACTCTTTTACTCACAGCTGGTAGTATCCAGACCTCAAATCAATCTTTAAAAACCATGTCGCTCCTTTCAGCTGATCAAACAAATCGTCAATTCTCAGCAACGGATACTTGTTCTTGATTGTTACCTTATTTAACTGCCGATAGTCTACACACAATCTCATAGAACCATATTTCTTTTTCACAAATAATACGGGAGCACCCCAAGCCGAAAAACTCGGTCTCACAAAGCCTTTATCAGTCAATTCTTGCAACTACGACTTTAATTCTTTCAACTCTGTTGGTGCCATTCTATATGGAGCAATCAAGATCGGAGTTGTTCCCGGTATTAACTCTTCTGGAAATACATCCGCGAATTCACATACAATCGACACTAATTCAATTTTCTTCTCCAATTCCTTTGTATTGAACACATACGCCAAATAAGCTTCATAACCCTTTCCTAAATATCTCTGAGCCGACATCGAAGAAATCACACTAGGCAATGCCTCTGATTCGTCTGATTCAACCCGCAGAATTTTACCATTTTCACATTTTAATTCAATAACCTTTTGTTTACAATTTACTATAGCATCATTCAATGTCAACCAATCCATACCCAAAATAACATCAAATTCGTCAAACGGCAACAACATCAAGTCTGCTAGAAAATAATGACCTCTGACCATCAAAGTACATTTCTTACATACTTTATCAACTATAACACATTTGCCTAACGGGTTTGACACTTAAATCAAAAGTTCCGTAGATTCAATAGGTATACTCATATTAGACACCAATTTCATGCACACATGTGAATGAGTAGAACCGAGGCCAATCAAAGCAATAACATTAACATTATAAAGAGAGAAAATACCAGTTATCACATCGCGAGATGAAGCATCTTCACGGACCCTTATGGCGTAAGCTCTAGCTGGAGCTCTAGGTTCAGATTTAAACGCTGAATCTCTGACTACATTCTTGCTGCTTGCGTCATTCCCAGCTTTTCTCGAAGTTCTTCCTCTTGAAACTATACCACTATATTTTGTATTCTGAAACTTTTCTTTCTTAGTTCTCTCTGGATAGTCTCTAATAAAATGATTTGGAGAACCACGCTGGTAAAATTCATTAGTTCTACATGGACCAAGGTGACTTCTACCACATCGTTGGCACTCGGGTCTAACAAATCTCGAATTTCCCATACTAGCCACAGAAGTAGTCTAAGATTTTAAACCCACATTTTGCTTCTTACGATTCCCATACGAATGTCCGGCCAAAACATGAGAACGAGAATACCTATCTCTGGATTTTTTGGATTGCGGTGGGAATACACTGCTCATCGATCTTCTCTTCAAATTTCTAGTCTCAGCCTGTGCCTTTCTCTTCTCTTTAATTAGTTCTTCAGCCTTGCAAGCCCGATCAATAAGTACGAAGAACTCTTTCAACTCAAGAATTCCCACAAATACTTTGATGTCTTCATCAAGTCCGTCTTCAAATCGTCTGCACATTTTAGCCTCTGAAGGAATACATTCTCTAGCATACTTACTCAACTGAACGAACTCCCTTCCATACTCCGTAACTGTCATGTTGCCTTGTTCCAACTCGAGGAACTCTTTACCCTTCTGTTCAACAAATCTTTCACTGATGTATTTCTTCCGAAATTCTTCTTGAAAGAACTCCCAAGTCACTTTCTCTTTTGGTACCACTAAAATCAATGTCTTCCACCAATAATTGGCTGAATCTCTCAACAATGATATAGCACATTTCAAGCACTCTTCAGGTGTACAAGATAATTCATCAAATACCCGAATAGAATTCTCAAGCCAAAATTTTGCTTTCTCGGCATCATCATCACCATTTGCCCTGAATTCTTCAGCCCCTTGCTGCGAATTCTGTTAACTGGGGTTCTATAAAATTTCATCAAATCCATACCTTGAGGCATCAGGGGTACAGGTTGAGGAATCAGGGGAGGTGGGGGAGGTTGTTGAGCATTCGGGTTCGTACGAACGAACTCGGTGTACCATGCATTCATCATTTGGAGAAAGGCTTACTGAACCCCTTCTCCTCCTCCTTAACCAACATTAGGAGGTCGATTTTCAGTATGCACTGCCCCTTCAGCAGGAGCTGGCGCATTGCACTCTACATCATCGGCCACAGCTAGATCAGGATCCATTTACTATAAAAAAATCATTTAAAAGGTCAAGAGTCGTCACACTATCACGATATATATATGGCATGTATAGCAAGACCCGTACATATGCCATGTTAGTTCGAGAACTGACTAAATTGTAGCTCTGATACCACCAAATGTAACACCCCTTACCCAAGACCATTTTCGGAGTCGAGCTTTAGGCGTTAATAGACATAATTTATCACTTAAACACTTTCAAACAATTTATTTTACCTTTCATAATAAACTGTCCATCTGCATCACAGTCGCTAAAAAATTTATATCTTGAGTTACGAAACTGAAAATTCAAATCTATAATTTTTCTTGAAACTAGACTCATATACCTATTTATTAAATTTTTTCCATAATTTTTGGTTAGTCCTATTAGTACAGTTTATTAGTTAAAGTTTTCCCTATTTCAGTGTTTGACTGCTCTGTCCTTTGTCCACTACAAATTGCTATTCACTCTATACAGAATTTATATGACTATGTGTTAATTTCTCTTAAAAGTAGACTCAATAAGGAATCTATACATATAAATTATAACTCCTAATTATTTTTGTACAATTTTTAGTGAATTTCTAAAGTCAGAACAGGGGATTCAAAAATTGCTCTGACCCTGTTCCACCAAAACTCAAATTTATCATAAAATACAACTCATTTACCAGTCTTACTCAATAAGCTTCAATTCACATTTTATTAACCATCTAATTCTGTCTCTACTATTTTTGGTGATTTTTCAAACTTGCATCATTTCTACTGTAAGATACTATTTTATAGCAAATTTCACCTTTTTATGAATTTCCATGGATTAGATAGCACATTAAGCATACATAACACCAAATATGAACTTGATTAGCCATTCCAATGGCTAATCATTACCAAAAATTTCCTTACCACTCAATAGCCATATCATAAGATTATATACACAAAATAATTATAATGCTATACATGCCATACTCAAAACATACAAGCCACTATACCAAAATGGTCCTAGGAGAGTGCGTGCGAACCTCCGATCGTTCCCGATTTCTGATCTGGCTTGTCAAAACTACAAAGAATGGTAAAGAGGGAGTAAGCATAAATGCTTATTAAGTTCACATGTAAATAACAAGTAACATAATCATGCAATCCAATATAAAACATCATTTGCATAAACATCACCAAGACATTCATGTTACATTTGCATTTACTATCTTACCACGATTTCATCATCCTAAGTTCTTAACCCGAGGGTTTAAACACATACCTGTCAAATTTTCCCATTCGCCACACTTACCAACATGTCACCTTTGTTTTAAGTATTCTCCTTATTCACTTAAGATTCACCCGTTGAACACATCGGAATATAATTCAAATACACGGATTACATGCACATAAGTGACATACCCGCAACTAGACAAACTTAATAGCCTGCGGAAATTATGTAGCCAAGCAACCATGTAACCCGCCCATAAGTGAACTCAGACTCAACTCAACGAGCTCGGGCGTTCGCATCCATAAGTGAACTCGGACTCAACTCAACGAGTTCGGATGCCTAGTTACATCTCACGAACTCGGACTCAACTTAACGAGTTCGGAACTCAATTATCCTAGTGACATATCACTTGTATCCTAATCTATTTCCAAGGTTCAAACGGAATTTTCCTCAATCAGACATCTTTTCCGTCTTCCACGGAATGTCGGAACCGATACTTGGTAGCATTTCATTTTTATCAAGTAGCTCACATAATTTGCATATTACTAAATAGTAATCCACAATGTATAATCGTTCATAATAATAATTATCATATCATATAAATAACATTAAATTACTTAAAATGAAAATTGTGTTACTACATTTACACATGAACTTACCTCGGTACAAAATGTTAGAAATCGAGCCTAATCCTCGTAAACTTTATTTTTCCCTCAATCACGACTCGAATCTTGTTTCTCTTGATCTAAAATGCCAAATTAATTTATTCAATATACACATTCATCAAAACAGCCCCTAATACGGGCTCGGATAAAAATTACCATTTTACCCTAGCTTTTCAATTATTTACAATTGAGTCCTTAAGTTTGTACAATGAGTTACATGCATTTCCCATGACATCTAGGCATAGCTGAATTTCCTAGTGCCCATAACAGCCTATATTTCACACTAAAAATTAGATTTTTACCATCAATTTTACCCTTTTTACAATTAAGTCCCTTTTTACGTGTTTTAACATAAAACTACTAGGTAAAAGTTGTTAAACACACATCAAACCATCATATTCCTTCGTTATTCATCAAAATACAATTATGTCACACAATGGTAAATTTTCATACATGCATCCAAACTCAAAATATTGCTAAAAAAATGATAGAACATGCTTTCTAGATTTTAAAATCGAAAAGAGCATTAAAAAGCGGCATGAAAATCACTTACAATCAAGGCTTCAAAATGTTGAAACCCTAGCTATGGTGATAAGCAAAATTTAGTAGCCTTATGAAGAAGATGAGTCCATTTTTGTGTTGTTTTTCCCTTTTTAATGACTATATTTACCAAATGACAAAAATGCGCTTCATGCCTTTCTTTGTAATTTTTCATGTACAGGCTTATTTTTGTCCAAAATTTTAGAAATTGGTTAAATTGCTATTTAAGACCTCCTAATTAATATTCCAAAGAAATTTCATACTAAAAGCTTCTAGAATGCAAGTTGTGCAACTTATTCAATTTAATCCCTAATTTCAAATTAAGCACTTTATGCATTGAATTTCTTCACGAAATTTGCACACAATCATGCAATCATATCATAGACCTCAAAATAATTATAAAATAATTATTTCTATCTTAGATTTGTGGTCCCAAAACCACTATTCAGATTAAGCCCTAATTCGAGATATTACAAACATATCATCTAAGATCTAAATTACTCTCTCCGACTGTCTGTCAGTTTGCAAGTGGAAAGCTGTGCTAAAATTTAACTTTTTCCCCAAAGCTCATTGTAGCTTCTCCCAAAACCTCGAGGTGAACCTTGGGTCCCTATCTGAAATAATCGATAAGGGCACTCCATGAAGTCTCATGATCTCAGAAATGTATAGATCGACCAATTTCTCAAGGGAATAGTCAGTACGCACTGGTATAAAACGTGCTGAATTTGTAAGCCTATCGACAACAACCCAAACGACATCCTTTTTCCTTAGGGTTACCGGTAAACCCGTCACAAAGTCCATAGATATCTAATCCAACTTCCACTTGGGAACCATGATAGACTGAAGTAAACCCGAAGGTACTTAGTGTTCGACTTTCACTTGTTGAAAAATTAGACACTTAGAAACAAACTCTAAAATGTCTCTTTTCATTCTCGACCACCAATATATTTTCTTCAAGACATTGTACATTTTCACACTGCCCGGATGGATAGACAAACAACCACTATGTGCCTCTCGTAAAATCTTCTGAATGAGCTCATTTTGGGTACACAAACTCTGTCTTGGTACATCAAGCATCCGTTGGTACTAATTTGAAAATCTAATTCAACACCTGACTCACACTGAGTTCTCTTGGCTTGCAATTCACTGTCGTTATTATGGGCTTCACAAATTTCTTAGAGAAATGTTGGTCTCACCTTTAACTCTGCTAGAACCGAACCATCCTATGACAAGGCCAATTGGGCGTTCATTGCTCTCAAAGAAAATAAGGATTTTCTACTCAAGGCATTGGTGACCACATTTGCCTTTCCTGGATGGTAGTTAATAATCAGCTCATAATCCTTTATCAACTCTAACCACCACCGTTGTCGTAAATTCAGCTCCTTTTGAGTCATCAATTACTGTAGACACTTATGGTCAGTATATACTCAACAATTCTCACCATACAAATGGTGCCTCCAAATTTTCAGTGTGAACACAATGGCGGCCAACTCTAAATTGTACGTCGGGTAGTTCTTCTCGTGTGGTTTTAGCTGTCTCGAGGCATAGGCTATTACCTTTCCTTCTTGCATGAGCACACACCCTAACCCATTATCACTATACACTACAAATTCTTTTCCTGATTCCAGTTGCACTAAAATTGGGGCCTCAGTCAATAAAGCCTTTAGTAGTCAATAAAGCCTTTCGTTTCTCAAAACTCTGTTGGCACTTGTCCATCCATTCAAACTTGACATCCTTTTGTAACAACCTTGTCATCGGAGTAGCTATCATGGAGAATCCATTCACAAATCTTCTGTAGTACCCAGCTAAACCGAAAAAGCTTCGAACCTCTAACACATTCCTCAGCGGTTTCCACTCAACAATAGCCAAGATCTTGCTTGAGTCAACTCTAATCCCATCACCCGACAGGATGTTCCTAGGAATCTGACATCTTTAAACGAAAATTCACTCTTACTGAACTTGGCATATAACTTCTTATCTCTCAAGACTTGTAAAACCATTCTCAGATGCATCGCGTGTTCACTCTCATCACACGAATAAATCAATATGTCGTCGATAAAAATGTAACACCCCGTACCCGAGACCGTTGCCGGAGTCGGACACGAGGGGTTCACAGACTAAATTCGCTTACTATCGCAGTCCATTTTAAAAATTTCCAGACAGCTGGCTAACTGTGTCACTGTCACCTTAAAAATCATATCTTGAGTTTCACAACTCGAAAATAAGTTTCGTGATTTTTCCCTGAAACTAGACTCATATTTCCATCTACATATTTTTTTATAGAATTTTTGGTCGGCCCAATTAGTACATTTGATTAGTTAAATTCTCCACTGTTACAGGGATCGACTACACTGACCTTTGTGCATTACGACTTGGATATCTCCCTGTACAGTGCTTCAATACTGATGTCGTTTGTTTCTATAGAAACTAGACTCAGAGAGGAATCTATACATATATGGCATGACTCCTAATTATCTCTGGTTAATTTATAATGAATTTCCAAAGTCGGAACAGGGAATCCAGAAACCGTTCTGGCCCTGTCTCACGAGAACCTGAATAACTCTTAACATACTGTCCATATGATCATTTTGTTACTTTCCTATGAAAATAGATTCATCAAGGTTCGTTTACATAATTTATTCACTATTTAATTCTATTCATACTATTTTTAGCGATTTTCCAAATCTACATCACTGCTGCTGTCAGCATCTACCTTTAAGGTAGACTTTACCTATTTCATAGTTTCCATGATTCAACTAGCCCTTTTAGCATAAATAGCACAAATTATGATAGTGATTAACCATTCCCATGGCCAATCCTTGTTAAGCATATTCACACCTCTCAATAACCATATCCATACCAAATGATTATAACATTATGCTCAAACATATATAAGCCATTTTCGCATGGCTATCCAAAATTATACAAATCCAAAGGGTACATGACCAACAACAAAAGGGTAGTCCTATACATGCCATTTTCAGAGTTCAACCAAAAGTGTACCAGAAGGGCTTTGATAGTGTGGGCGACTTCGACTTCAATAATCCCGAGTCCGATAGCTGACGAACCAAAATCTATAAAACAGAGATTCAAAGAACGGAGTAAGCATTTAATGCTTAGTAAGTTTTAAGCAAGACAAAGTGTTCTCAATCACTATTATTGGTCATTCATTTCAACTGTTCGATGAAGTTAATCTAGAGCTTTATCTCGATCTATAATATCATTAAACGCAACACTTGGTTGCCACATATATACTTTCGAATAATAATGACCTAGATGGTCAAATATTTCCAAAGCACATTCTCACATTTGGAGTTATAATATTAATCACATTTACCTACATCTTTGATACTGATAATTCACCTCGAAATCACTCCACCGATGAGTAAGTAATACGTACCTGAACATCTTGAATACATAATACTTATTTGATGGTAACTTAATGCAGATACTCAATATCAAAGTCTTACTTGAATCCTAGCATTTAGCCGTCGGGTCTTTAAAGCTCGGATATAGTACGAGCACGAAGCCACGGACATTAATCAGGATAATACTCTCGCATAAAGCCTGCGGGGTTTTAACCCGGATATAGTACTGACACAATTGCCCTTCGGGACTTATCACATTTATACACTTTCACATCCATCACGTTGGCCACTCGGCCCTGTCACATATATACACTTTCACATTCATCACATCGGCCATTAGGCCTCATCATATATATACACTTTCACATTCATCACATCGGCTATTAGGCCTTATCACATATATACACTTTCACATTCATCACATCGGCCATTAGGCCTTATCACATATATATACACTTTCACATTCATCACATTGGCCATTCGGCCTTATCACATATATACACTTTCACATTCATCACATCGGCCATTAGGCCTTATCACATATATACACTTTCACATTCATCACATCGGCCATTCGGCCTTATCACATATATACACTTTCACATTCATCACATCGGCTATTAGGCCTTATCACATATATACACTTTCACATTCATCACATCGGCTATTAGGCCTTATCACATATATACACTTTCACATTCATCACATCGGCCATTAGGCCTTATCACATATATACACTTTCACATTCATCACATCGGCCATTAGGCCTTATCACATATATATACATTCACATCACAATTATCCAATATACTTCACATATCACATATACTATCATGTATACACTTTGTCTTGGCCGAATCTACATTAATCATTTCCCAATGAATAATTCAATTTCACGCCATACTATCATTTCATATTCGAATACTCATAAACTTACAATTTCACAAATTTTAATATCAAAGATCCATCTAACACTCATGTATCGTTTTACAATATCACGATTTAGAATTCACGTATGGGTTTAATCATTAGCTTATGAGTAACTAAAACAAGTTTTATCCATGTTTATAACAAAATCACATATTCACTACAAGCTGTTTTCCTGAGCAGTAGTCACTAAATTATTTATAACTGGAGCTACAAAACTCCAAATCACTTGCCGTTAATTTTCCCTGAATATATACTCGTATATCTTCCATCCATAAAATTTTCAGAATTTTAGGTTTGGCCAATCAATACCAGATTTTTCTTAAAGTTTCCCCTGTTTCACTGTTTGACTAATCTGACCACTCTTCACTATGAATCAAATTTCTCATTTTACAGAATTCAAAATGTGTTGTATTTGATTTCATTTGAAACTAGACTCATTAAGGAGTCTAAGCATATAAATTTTATCTTATAACCATTTTTGTACAATTTATAATGATTTTCTAAAAACAGAACAGGGGATTTCAGAGTCATTCTGACACTGTCCCACACAACTTTAAATATCTCTTTATAGGAAATTTCTTTGCTTCCACGGTCTCTTTTATAAGAAACTAGACTAAATAAGCTTTGGTTAAATATTTTATTCAGCCTATAATTCCACACCAACAATTTATAGTGATTTTCTAAAATCACGTTACTGCTGCTGTCCAAAGCAAATTATTACAATTTGCTCTTAAATTTCCAAGTCCAAACACATATGAACTTACCATTTGAGTTTAAGACATATCATGGCCACATCATATCTTATTAAATCAACTCATTATGTCCTATTATGATTGAATTTACTCAACGTTTAATCACTTAAAACTTACCTCGGAAGTGGTCGACGACTAGATATCCACGGCTATTCGTTTACTTTCTCTTTATCCAAAATTGCCCCTCTATGCTCTTGAGCTTAATTAACAAAATTTAAACTATTTTAATCACCTTGTTATATCATTAAAACAACAAGGTAAATCTTCTCAATGAAACTCATACATAAGGCAACACCTCGATACATCTGCACACATTCGGTATTTCATAAAAACCATCCCAAATACATTTACCTAGGTATCACCATGTCGCCTTATATACATATACTAGTTATGTGGTCAATTTTTCCGATGACCTACGCATATAACTAATTACACCTTTAATAATATTCACAAAGCCGATTATCCACATGACTACCTTAGCATATTATTAGTTAGCTTCTTATCCAAATTTGCCATAAAGAAAATTAACTCATATCCCCTCAAGTGATTGCATCCAAAGGACACTTTAAATGCATGTTATGAAGGTAACCGAATGCACATATATTTATACCAAGGCATCATATACTTCAAACCAACTATCAAGGCATAAAGCCGAACCTTCAAAATCAATTATCAATACACGTTCAAACATGCCCTCCTACAAATATACAAGTTCTCCCTTGGTTAAACTAAATCATGCTTTAAGGTTTAATGTTCATCTTTAACACAATTACCACACTTCAAACTAAATTTTCAGCTTCATATATCCCACACCAGATTTTTTTTTCCATGCTCAATTTCCATGGACGAATGAAATTATGCCCTAATTCATGAACTTAAACAACATTAGCCAACTTTCCAAGCTCATTTGAGCCATCAAGCACATTTAGTTTGTTCATACTCAACTAGAATCAATTATCCTCCGAAAATCATCAAACATACAAAATATACCCCATTAAGCTCATGACTGATTGCTACATGCTTCATGAACACAAAAATTTTCACATGGGTCTTGTTGCAAGCTTCAAAACCAACCAAAATTCACAACTTTCAAAGAAAATAACATGAACCTTACCTTATTTGAAGCCTTCTTTTGCCGAATGCCCTAAGCTCAAAGGTTTCTATTTTCTTTCTCAACTCACGGCAAGAAGAAGAAGAAAATGGCCTTGTTATTTTCACCTCAAACATGTTTTTTCATTTATTTCATTAACTTTTATTATATTCTTTCTCCCATAACACACTAACACAACATGTTTCCAACATGTTTCACCCCATAACATTTTGTCCACTCTCATGCTCATGGCCGGCCACTACTAATTAGGGGGGAAATTGACATGCAAGTCCACCCTTTTTATTTCATGCACTAATAGATCCTTATGTTTTGACCTATCACATTTCAAAAGTGTCACACATAAGTCCTATTGACTAAATTCACATGCAATTTACTAAATCAAAGCTTAAAACTTTCACACATTCGTATTCACATATAATAGTCATAAAATATGACGGCTAATTATTTTTATGACTCGATTTTGTGGTCCCGAAACCACTTTTCGACTAGGGTCAAATTAGGGGTGTCACAAAAAATGACGATGAACTTATCCAAATAAGATTAGAAAATGCGATTCATTAAATCCATAAATACCGCAGGGGCATTCGTTAAACCAAAGGGCATGACGAGGAATTCATAATGAGCGTACCTCGTCCGAAAAGCTATTTTTGGTACGTCTTGCTCCTTAACCCTTAACTGGTAGTAGCCTGACCTTAAATCTATCTTAGAAAACATGGTGGCTCCCTTCAACTGATCAAACAGATCATCGATTCTTGGCAAGGGATACTTGTTCTTCACAGTCACTTTGTTGCGCTATCGGTAGTCTATGCACAATCTCATCGACCCATCCTTTTTATTCATAAATAGCACTGGGGCACCCCATGGGGAAAAACTCAGTCTTGCAAAACCCTTATCAGTTAGTTCTTGCAATTGTACTTTCAATTTAATTCCGTCGGAGCCATCCTATATGGAGCAATTGAGATAGGTGCCGTACCAAGGACCAATTCGATACCAAACTCAACTTCTCTAGTTGGAGGAAAACCGAGAAACTCTTCCGAAAACACATCCAAATACTCAAATACCACTAGCACTATCTTAATTTTCACTTTAGACGCTTGGGTATTCAACACAAATGCAAGGTAGGACTCATACCCTTTTCTCAGATATCTTTCCGCGGTCATAGACGATATTACTACAGGTGAGTCATCTGGTTTAACCTGAAGAACATTCCCGTCTTCACATTTCAACTTAATAGATTTCCTTCCACAATCCACTACACACTATGAGAAGTTAATCAATCCATTCCAAGGATTACATCGAATTCATCAAATGGAAACAATATGAGGTTAGCAAGAAAGCTATGACCCTTAATTGTCAAGGGACGATTTCTACATACTTGGTCAACTAACATATGCCTGCCTAACAGGTTAGACACTTTTACTACAAATTTAGTAGGTTCAACTAACATATTCATACTGGGTATGAATTTCACGCAGACATAAGAATAGGTAGACCCCGAATCGATTAAAGCAACAATAGAAATATCATGAAGAGAAAAAGTACCCGTAATCACATCTGTTAAAGATGCCTCTTCATGAGCGCAAATGCCTCGAAACTCACAGCTGTATCTCTAGGAGCACCTCTACTGCTAGCCCCACTGGCAGGGTTCTTTTGTGGTCTACCTTTGAAGGAGCACTGCTCACCCTCACGTTTTTCTTTTTCTCTTTCTCATCCAACTCGGGGCAGTTATGAATAAAATGGTCCAACGACCCACATTTAAAATAGCCTCTTTCATTTCCTCGACATTCACCAAAATGGCATCTACCACACTGTGGACATTCTGGTCTATTCGGGCGAGCAGTACCAACACTCGCGACAGAAGTAGTTTGATCTTTCGACGCCGTGTGTTGTTTGTTCTTCTTTCTACCTAGTAACTCCACTAAAGCATTCGATCGGGTAGTGAACTCTCTCCATCTTTTAGATAAGGATTGATGTGATTTCCCCATCTGTCTTTTCCTCGAGTCTTGGGACTCGATGTCAGCTTTTCTCTTCTCTTTGGCCAATTCCTCGGCCTTACATGCTCTCTCCACGAGCACCACAAACACCCTCAATTTTAAGATGCCAACCAACAATTGGATGTCTTCGTTCAATCCGTCCTCAAATCTCTTGCACATGATGGCATCGGTAGATACGCACTCCCTAGCATATTTGCTTAGCCTCACGAACTCACGCTCACACTCTGTTACTGTCATTCAGTTTGCTTTAGTTCGAGAAATTCTTTCCTCTTTTCATTGATGAACCTTTGACTAATATACTTCTTTCAGAATTCTTCCTGAAATAATCCCCAGGTTACTCGCTCTCTCAGTACGACTGATACGAGAGTGTTCCACTATTGATAAGTCGAATCTCGCAGGAGTGACACTACACATTTCATGCACTGTTTGGGTGTGCATAATAGCTCCTCAAATACCCTAATGGTAGTTTTCACTCCCTCCAAGTCATCATCAATATTCGCTCGGAATTCCCCAGCCCCTAGTTTACGGATTCTGTCCACAAGAGGCTTCTCTCTCCTAGCCTTCTCTACTCCTTGAGAACCTATATGAACTGGTTGAGGAATTGGGGGAGGTGCGGGAAGCGGAGTAATCATATTTGCATGAATGAACTTCGAATATCATGCGTCCATCATGTAGAGGTAAGCTTCTCTAACTCCTCCACCCTAACTCATTGTTACGGGCCCACTATTTACTGGCATGGTCCCTTCAGTGGGAGCCGACGCATTACTCTCTACATCATCTACTGTATCTACGTCAGGATCCATTTGCTATATAAAGAAAAACACAATTTATCTCTTCAAGAGTCATCACACTAGCAATATACAATTATGGCATGTATAGCTAGACTCGTACACTCTCTAGGTTAGTCCAAGCACTAACTAAACCATAGTTGTGATACCACTAAATGTAACACCCCACACCTGAGCCCTACACTGGGACAGGATACGAAGCGTTACCACACATAATCACATGCATACAATCATATCAATGTCATTAAGACTTAGTCAAATTTAAAACTTTTTCAAACTTTGTTTCAACTCCTTATTATAGGACTACAAGGCTCCAAACATCCATTAGAAACCATTCGGGAACAACCTGGGTCCTTAAAGTAACTTTAAAAAAAATAACTCTTGATACAGGGCACATGCCCATGTGAAAGGGCAATACGCCCATGTGATCATTATAACACGGCCGCGCTGATGGCCCGTGTGACACACACGGCTTAAGCATCTAGGGACACGCTTGTGTCCCTTGCCCATGTAAATTAAATTTTAAATTTGAACCTACAGGGGTTTTCACATGGTCTGACACATGCCC
The DNA here is from genome assembly GCF_007990345.1 of Gossypium hirsutum. Lineage (NCBI taxonomy): Eukaryota > Viridiplantae > Streptophyta > Magnoliopsida > Malvales > Malvaceae > Gossypium > Gossypium hirsutum. The sequence goes on from NC_053430.1 coordinate 70,974,647, forward strand.
ATGTCTATGGCCCGTGTCCCTCACATGGCCATCACATGCCCGTATCCTAGCCCGTGTCTAAAAACCTTGACATTCTATTTCTAACGTCAGCAGCCAAAAAAGGGTACATGGCCAAGGCATACGCCCGTGGCCAGAGGCCGTGTCCTCCACAAGGCTAATACATACGGCCGTGTCTCTGCCCATGTGTTTACTACCATGCATTCTGACTTGCAAATTTTATATACAGGGGACACACATCTGAACAACATGCCCATGAGGCTAACCGTGTGTCACACACGGCCTAGACACACGCCCGTGTGTCACACACGGCCTAGACACACGCCCGTGTGTCTATCCGTATGGACAATATAAGGCTATCTACCAAGCCTTTGCCACCCTGAAACACAATCTAACATCAACCAACATATCAAGGTTTAATCTTAATATGATTTCTCAACCAAACAACCCTAGTTAAGACCTATATACATTACATATATTCAACCATGCCAACAATTTCAAATTCATGAAAGACTAGCTTACATTCACATAATAACTTTCAATATTAGCCATTTTTCCATGACCTTATACAAAATGAATCAAATGCTAAAGTAAGCCAACACATTTGGCCAATTAACAAAGACATAAAACTCTAAAGTCAGGGTCTTATACATGCCATAATCAAAATGAAAGATCTAACTATACCAAGTGCTTCGAATGATAGTGTGATCGATGCCTCTGACTTCCGATTATCCTGGAGCTAATTAGGCGGCACTATAAGAAAGTTGAAAGGAGAGGGTGTAAGCATGAAGCTTAGTAAGCTGCATGCAAATAAATATAACAACTTTACCATTCAGTATCATACTCATAATACAAAAGTAGGCATAAGCACAACTTACTCATCACTATCCAATACGATTCTCATAGCATATATTGAGCTCACATCTCATACATTTCAAATAGGTACCTGTACCACTCACAATATGGTTATACTTTTCTCGTTTAACTTAAACTGCCACTCTCACCGGTGAACCATTTGGAATGCTATCAGATATTCATTAAGCCTCAAACATAGGGTCTAATGTTGATGCCATGTCTTAGACAAGGTCTTACACTGACTATCGAAATAGAGGCCGACGCCATGTCTGAGACATGGTCTTACACTAGCCCTCAGAAATCGAGGCCGATGCTATGTCCCAGACATGGTCTTGCACTAACACCTCTATACGTACCGATGCCATGTCCCAGACATGGTCTTACATTGACACTTCTCATAGCCAATGCATGTCCTAGACATGTCTTACACTGGCTTACATATCGAGGCTGATGCATGTCTAAGACATGTCTCACTAGCTCTCATCTCAACGCCGATGCCATGTCCCAGACATGTTCTTACACTGGCTCTCATAATGTGGTCGATGCATGTCCTAGACATGTCTTACACTAGCGCACAAATGACCCAAATTTCATGGCATGAATATCCGATTTGTTACAAAGGTTCACTTGGGAGTTCTATTATCTCAAGTATCATCATGTATTTTCATTACCACAATTAAACAATTTATGCTATAAAAATTCATGCACAATTGATAACAATGTAGTTGCATTATTTACACACAGCTTACCTCGAATTACAAAATATAGAAGACTAGCTCGACTTAGTCAACTTGTTTTGCTTTTCCCCGATTTGGGCCCGGATTTTGTAATTCTTGATTTAAAATGTTAGAAATTCATTCATTTCATCAGCATATAGATCTAGACACTCAAAAATTCATAACTAGGCAAAATAACCATTTTTCCCTAGTCTTTCACAAAATGACCATTTTACCCCTGGGTCTGAAAATCAATTTTTATCATATTTTCTCTCTAAACAAGCCTAGATGAATACTTTTTATACTAGAATCAGCCCAAAAGTCACATTATTTCACACATTTATCACCTATTTTACAACTTATGCAAAATGGTCCCTAGTTAGGGTTTCCATGAAAACTACTTCACAAAAGTTGTTTATTACACAACCATAACTCATATTCTTCCATAAAATTTTAGAAAAAAACATGAAAACTCTCATGGTAAAACCCTAAACTTTCAATCATTTTGCAAAATAGTCCTCTTATTTCAAAGCTCATGCTACAAGGGTTCTTAAAGTACAAAATCATCAAGAAAAACCATTAAGATCACTTACTTGTAGAGAGACTAAGTGGCTGAAAATTTTCAAGCTTCAAAACCCCTCTTATGGGTAATATTTTGGTGGGAAGAAGATGACAGAAAATATAATATAATTCTCACTTTGTTTTATTTTATTTTAGTCAATCTATTCACCAAACCCACCAAACTTTGACTTGTTGACCATCTTTGCCTCCTATGGCCGGCTATGCCTCTTTAATAGGTCTAATTTCCCTTTAAATATCCCTAATTTAGGTTCTCTAGCTATTTGACACCCTTAGCTATCAAAATAGGACTTTTGTACTTTATGCGATTTAGTCATTTTTCTAAATTAAGCTCACAAACGCTAAAATTAAACTACCAAAATTTTCATGCACCTTTATAAACATGTCATCACACATAGAATAATATTAAAAATAATTTCTCTGACCTCGGGTTAGTGGTTTCGAAACCATTGTCCCGACTAGGCCCAAAATCGGGCTATTACAGTGAAGACTTGTTACAGCAACAATCTTGCAATGCCAAGAATAGTGCGGCAGTGACAACGGTGTGCAACAGCAATGGCGATTCTATGGTAGCAACAATGATGCTTTAACAATCTTCTTGCAGCAGTAGTAGATGGTTTCGAGAAAAAGGGAAGAGAACTAGGGTTTCTTTCAGGATTTGAGGTTGACGACAAAAAAGAGAGATTTAGGGATTTTTTTAGGGGTTAAGAAAATTGCTTTGAGGGATATGAAAATTAGTAGAATGGAAATGGTTTTATATAGGGAAGAATGAGGGCAACATGTAGTGAAAATTTAGCTACATTAGGGTTACTTGGGCGGCAAGTAATGGGAGTGCTGGGAAAGTATGGATTTTTCCCTTCTTTTTGCTGTATTGGGCCTTAAACTCAGACTGTATTTCCAAACTTACTCAAGAAAAAAAAACTTATTAGTACTTGGACGAAATTTGACCCCCTTTATTAACATAAAAATTTAAAATTTAAACAAAACAAATGAAACTTAAAAATTTTAAATCATAATTAGAAAATTTCTTCTTAACAAATTACATTAAATTAATTCCTAGGAAAGGTTGGAGGGGTCACAGCGGTCCTGCTTAAATTCCAATCTCCTTAAACATAACCAATTAAATGTAATAAGTTAAGAGAAAAAGTTATAATTATTTATTTATTTACAAAATGAGTTTATGAAAAATCAAGGGTATGCTAATTTGAATGAGGATTTAACTCACTCAACTTTACCATCCCAGTAGTGTTTGAGATGTTGACCATTAACTTTAAACGTACTGCCGTAATTATCGTATAATTCAATAGCTCCATAAGGATAAAGTCAATAGATGGTATAGGCTCCTTGCCATTCAAATTTAAGCTTCCTAGGAAATAACTTCAACCTTGAATTAAACAACAAAACCTTCTGACCTTCTTTAAACTTACGAGGTTGTATATGACTATCATGCCATATTTTTTATCTTTCTTTACACATTTTGGCATTCTCAAAGGAAAACAACCTCAGCTCTTCCAACTCATCAAGTTGTAACATCCTTCTCTCACTGGCTTGCTTAAGATCAAAGTTCAACTACTTTAAAGCCTAGTAAGCTCTGTCCTCCAACTTTAATGGAAAATGACATGCCTTTCCAAAGACTAACCGATAAGGAGTCATTCCTATCACTGTCTTAAATGTTGTTTGATAGGCCCATAATGCATCATCAAGCCTTCGAGACCAATATTTTCTACTAAGGCGTACTACCCTTTCTAGGATACCTTTGATTTCACGGTTCACTCTTTCAACTTGCCCATTAGACTGGGGGTGATAGGCATTAGAAATCTTGTTATTCACATCATATTTGTCAAGCAACCACTTAAGCCATTTGTTCACAAAGTGAGAACCTTCATCACTAAAAATAGCTCTTGGTGTCCCAAATCGTGTAAACGCATGCTTATGTAGGAATCGCATGACTACCTTAGCATCATTTGTAGGGTATGCTTCAGCTTCAACCCATTTGGATACATATTCTACAGCAACTAAGATGTATTTGTTCCCATACAAAGAAGGAAACGAGCCTCAGAAGTCAATGCCCCATACAACGAAGAATTCAATCTCCAAAATGTTTGTCAAGGCATCTTGTTCCTCCATGATATATTTCCGGTCCTTTGGCATTTATCACAATTCTTCACATAAGCATAAACATCTTTAAATAGTGTAGGCTAGAAGAAACCTACATGCAAAATCTTTGCTGTAGTCCGTGAACCTTCAAAGTGTCGCCCACTTGGAGATAAATGGCAATGATACAAGATCTCAGCAATCTCACTTTCAGATACACACTTTTGAGTTATATTATCTATACACTGTTTAAAAAAATGGATCCTCCAAAAAATAATATCGACTATCATGAAGGAATTTTTTCCTTTTTTGATATGTAATTTCTCGAGGAATTATTCCACATGCAAGAGAATTGGCAAAATTAGCAAACCAAGGTGTTTCATGAATTTGACTTAACTAAATTAAGTGTTCATCTGGGAAATTCTCGTTGATAGGCACACATGATCGAATTACCTTATCTTGTTCCAACCTCGACAGATGATTAGCTATTTGATTTTCGACACCTTTTTTGTCTTGAATCTCAAAGTCAAATTCTTGGAGTAAAAGTATCCAACGAATTAACCTCATTTTCGCATCTTTCTTTATGAGCAAGTTGATATTCAACTTGCAGGTCTAAGGTCAAATTCTTGGAGTAAAAGTATCCACAGTTGTAGGTCTTACTTCATTTATCCCTAGCATCTTGAAAATAGACTTAGGCATAAAGTTGATACTCGCTCTTAAATCACAAAAAGCTTTACCACAATAAGATTCACCAATGTTACAGGGCATAGTAAAGCTTCCTAAGTCTTTCAATTTTGGTGGTAGTTTGTTTTGTAGGAATGCACTGCATGCCTTTGTCAAGGCAACACTCCCATACTCACTCAGTTGGTTCTTCTTGGATAGTATATCCTTCATAAACTTCACATAATTCGACATTTGTTCTAAAGCCTCCACCAACAGAATATTGATGTGTAACTGTTTCATAACATCTAAAAACTTCTTGAATTGCACCTCTTATTTCTGCTTAGTTGCTGCAATCTTTGCGGATCTGAAGGTGATGGAACTTTCGGTTGAATTGGATAACTCTTCTGAGTAGGTAAATCTGCATCTAGAGAAGATGTCAAAGTATTTGAATTCACTAAGTTAGGATTTACCTTGTCAGTCATTGCAGATTCTGACACTTTTGGTGTAGGAATTTCAATAGTTGGTTGATTCTTCTCAACGGGCTTATCTTCAACATCAATCAATTGGAGTTCCAAAATTTTACCACTTCGTAATGCCACTGCCTCGATACGTTCTTTACCCAAATTTCTTGGATTCTCAGTATTGTTTGGCATGGTTCCTTGCTGTCTATTCCAAAGCTTTGTAGCTAACTGACCCATTTGGTTTTCCAAGTTTTTCAATGTTGCTGCTTGGCTTTGGATCAAAGTGTCATTCTTTTCCATGTACGCTTTCAACAAGTTCTCCAAACTATTTGATGCCTTAACTTGAAGTGGTTTTAGAGCTTGCTGATTAAACATTTAAGATTGGTTGGGTCTATGCTGCAATAAGTTGTTGTTCGGTCCATTTCCTTGGTTGCTCCAAGAAAAATTAGGATGATTATGCCATGAAGGATTCTAGAAGTTGATTGGGGTTCTTGTCCACTCCTATTTCGATGTTGGTTGCCCATATGGTACACTGACTCAGGATTTGATGGACAATTCTCAAAAGAGTGACCTTCCCCACAGTACATATGGAACAACGAAAATGTGCAAGTGTACACAATCGCAACAAGTAATAAAGTGACAAGTAAATGTCGAGTTATCGTACCCATAGGGATTGTGAAAAGAATTATTTATGAATGCTATTTAAAATACGTTGGTGAAGAAAAATATTTTATTTGAAAAGGGTGATTAAAAAGTAAGATTTTAAACTAAGTAAACTAAATAAACAAATCTCAAACGTACGATTTCAAAATACGATTTTAATCAAGATGAGATAATTGTGCTAGATTAATTACATTTCTTAACTTAGGATTATTAAACTCATGTTTACATTGTTACGAATAAATTCATAGCAACTCGGTAATTTGCCAACTTATGAACATACTCACCTACCAAAATCCATTAATCTCTTGGACATCTCCTTATGTCAATACAATCGATTAAACAAATCTTAATAGGCAAATATTTTATAGCACATACATACTTATTAAATTGAAATAATCTCTTAAACATATCCCTATGTCAATTCAAACAATTAATTTGATTTAATAAGCATATAAAAGACTATGTGAGGTAACAAAGTATCCTTGCCTTGAAATAGTTTAATCATAATAATCTTGCAAGTTATGCAAGGCAATTGTATCATTAGATACAGTTGCTAATTTAACCCTCAGCTACCTTAGATGATTAAACATGCACTGATTAAGTATTGTTTCCATTAATTACAATTTCAATCTGTTTAAATAATTAATTCATTAGTTACCTAACAATTGTAATGCAAGAATAACTTAGTCATGATTTTACTTAATCAAGCATCTTACCGAGGCCTATAACAACATAAACACAATTTTAACAATTTAAGCAAACGAAATGCAATCAACCTAACATGAATTAAATTCAAGCTAAAGAGATTAAATTAACCATTCCAACAACATAAATATTCATAAATATGTTCATCATAACAACTACAAAAATTAAAAAGATAAGGAACAAGAATCAAATCCGGTGTTTCTCTGTGGCTTGATTAGTTTGCTCCGTTCTTCATTCTCTATTTGTCCTCGTCAACCAAAGCTGCTATGAACACTTCAATGGAAAAGGGAAGAAATCGGCAAGAGAGCAAGAGAATTTGTAATGGCAAAGAAGAGAGAAAAGATGTGAATGAATGAGATGTGTTTCAAATGATCAGATTAATGGGGCTTTTATAGCTGAAGAGGGCTGCTAAAAATAGCTAAAATTAGCAGCCAAAGAGCCCTCCCTTGGCCGGCCACACATGTGGCAAGTTTGATGATTTCAAATTTGCTAAATTAAGCTTGGGGCAAATCTAGAAATCCACCATTTGTGGAGGGGTTTGGATGCTATTTGAAAAAGTATTCAAGGGCCTCTTTGCAAGCTAAATAATCGTTCAATAAGCTGATTTGGGTCAGCACATGGGGCGGTTTTGGGATGTCCATTACTTGGTCGATTCGGCTCACTCGGTTCGACTCAACTGGACCACTTTTCAAAATTTAATAATAATAATTTTATAACCCAAATTAATTATATTATGAATTAATACTCATAACTTTAGACCGTCTTAGGCTGAAAATTAATTCACCTTGATACTTCAAATTGCTTCTCGATTTTGTGCTTCTAGCAGTATCTGCCGAGCCATTTTTCACCCTTTGTGCAAATCTGTCGAAAATAACCAAAATTCATCAAAATTAGTTATAAAATTAATTAAAATTAAACATGTTCATATTTTAAGTGCACTTTAATTATTTTTTGACAGGAATTTTATCGAAACTGCATGAATTTAAGTTAAAAAGGGCATGAAAAAATGTGTAAATTTTCATGTTTCCACACCTCTAAACTTAATCATTTCTCGTCTCGAGTAATGGACAAATTTGAAAAGAATTTTTTTAAAATACCTTTGAAAAACTCCTTCAGAACGACATTCTTCCCACCAATCATGAATTTGGTATACTTATGCTCAAGAACATGAAATTCGATATTTCTGCTATCTAAGTATACATCTCATTCAAATTAATCTCAATCATTCTTATGATAGCCAAAAATTATACTAAATGTTTCCTAATAAAATCATGTTAACCCTTACCAATTTAATTTTATTCCCTTATTCAAGATTAAGCTGCAATCATTATGTTTAACTTATGCCTTCATATGTTACACATAGTAATTTCTCTCCACTAATGTAGGTAGCATTGGAACTTGAATCAATAGGTCTTTACAAGGTTGTAACATGGCTGGGCTTAGGGGTAGGTAAAAGATAGATAAATTTTGGCTAAAAACCCTGGACTCAGCTTGTATCGGACCTTCGAAATAATTACCTTCAATAGATCAACTTTCTTTGCTTTCACATACTCTTTTGTACATCTTATTTTCTTTCAAGTACGTATGCTCTCTCTCTCTTTTTTTTTTGAGCATTTGATACTTCTTTTCAACTCCCCCAAACTTATTTTCAAAGATTATACTACATAATACTGAGTCTAGTGTTTGGGACAATTTAAAGATAATTAAGAGAAACGTGATGGTTAAATATTGCAAAGGTTCAAATAAAATTAGGTCATATATTCTCAAATTTGGGTTTCAAAAGGTAAAATTTCATCAAGGTAGGCTTGAAAGGCTCAAACAGTCCAAACAAAAGTTGCTTAAATCATTTTCAACATTCCATGATTCCTACGATTTTGCCTCAAGAAACTACTAAGTCAATTCTAGAGACTTAAACTTTCATTCATTCCTAACTTTCCTAAGGAACTAAAAAAATTTTATGGCATGATTTGCATGCTTTATTAAAAATACATTTATGTCATTATTAAGCTAACATATCAATTTATTGAAATAATCAAATTTTATTTATACTGAAGTTTAGCATACTTGACTAAATTTCAAATTTATTGAACAAAATATATCCTAATCATAATTGAAAGAAAAAAATTATTCTGAGTGGAAAAAATTTCAATTTTTCGGTCTCCCTACTTAAAATGAACAATGTCCTTATTGTTTAAACTGAATAGATACTATACACCAAGTAGGATTCTAAAAAAGAGAAGGTGAGTCAATTTGACTGCTTAAGAACCAAGCTCTTTCTAAATCTAATCCTAGACATGTATATATCTATTGCCACACTTTGTACTTTGCAACTTGTTCATTTTTATTTATGATTTCCGCCTTTTGTTTTATTATGCGAAAAATAAAAATCATAATAAAACCTAATCCTAAAACATTAAATAACCTAGAAAGAAAATGAAATAAAGTAAAGATCCCCCCCTTTTTATTTATTTGCAGATCCCTCAAAATCTGACTCATCTTTTTCCTTCCTCGACATTGGAGTCCATGGTTAAAGTATAAAGTCTAGAAATTCATGTACAAAAATAAACGGGTTATGAAATATATATTTTAAATGCATCTCTGATTGAGTCCTTTCTTATTTTTTAGTATCTCCAGTAATCTTGTTACTGCAGCTACATATGTTGCAGCATAGCCCTTATACCAATTGTTCACTTCGTGGAATGGTGCTAGATAAAGGGACTTTTAGCGTCAAACTTAGGAAATTTTTTAATGGTGGTTTCAGTTTTGGGCAGGTGGGTGAGTAGTTGAAGGTAAGGTTTAGAGTTGAAAAGGGTGACGATTTTAAGGCTAGTTTAGGTGCGGTAGTTGGTGAGTTCGAATGAAGGTGTTTAGGGTGGTGATTCAGGGAGTTAAGGGCTGTAACATTAAGGGGTTAAGCGAGATGCTACTTTGGAGTGGTGGTGGAGCAAGGTAATGGCTGTAGGTTTGTGCGAAAAAGGGTTGAAATTTCCCTTCTTAGTAGTGTCTTAAGCCCAATAGCAGCTTCCTTTTTGGTTCCTAAACTCCTATACAGAAAATAAACTAAAAAAAACTCAAAGAAATTACTGCTTGGGTTAAAAGTTGACCCTTTATTTAACAAAGCAAATACTCAAATTCTTTGGGCTACTTAGAAAATATTTTTAAAAAAAATTACATTAAATTAAACTCCCAAGAAAGACTGGAGGGGTCACGAATGGTCCCGCTTAAGTCCCAATCTTCTAGACAAAGTTTTATTTAATGTAATGAACTAAAGAAAATTTTATCTATGTCTACCATTTTATTCAAATGAGAAAAAAAACTAAAAATATAAAATAGCGATGGAGAAAGTGAAGAGAACTCCTCCATTTTATTTAGGATCGTCATTGATCATGTTGGTGTCAAATGACCATTTGTCTTACCAACCATAATCATATAAAAGTAGTCATATTCTTTCCCATCAAATCTGTCTAACATCTTATTAGAGAAAGAAAACCCGTAATGACCTTTCCTGATGACCTTGTTTAACTTCCTGTAATTCCTACAAATCCTCCAACCCGTGACTCGAATATGTGAAATAATCCATCCAGTACCTTTCTTGTGCCTTCCCAAAATCACAAGTGCCTCTTCTTCTTGATCTTTGGTGAACTCAATTGAAATAATGACAGTCAAATTCGAAGACAGACCCAAATAGTCGTATTTCAAACGAGGAGACAAAATCTTTAGTTCCAATTTAGTTGGCTCTTCAATCAACGACTTTGGTTGCGTATACTCCTGAGATGATAACTCTAATGATTCGAGTGGAACTTCTTGAGTGAATTCCTTCAAATTAGCTTCTAACCAAGCCAAACATTTCTTGTCTTCATCATCACTTGGTGAATCCTCCAGTAGAATATGTTCTAACAGATCGTCTAAATAATTGAGCTCTAATTCTGTAGAAGCCAATGATTCCATCTTTGAAATAGCAGAGCAGTCTTCAACTATATCTTGGGATTTAGCAGCATCGAAGTCATTAAAAGTCACCTTTTCATCAAAAATTTATTTCAACTGAGTATCTCGTTGCTGCTTCTAGAATCGTTGAGGATATGGAAATGCTGGAATCTTAGCTTTAACCAGACAACTCTTTTGTGGAAATTTTTCTACATCTGACAAGAGTGTTAGATAATCAGAAGTAACTAGTTTAGAGTTTACCTCATCAAGAATCACCAAATCTGACTTTTGTGATACAGAAGTTTCAACACTTAGTTAAACTTCCTCTTTGTCTTGAGCTGTAACACCCCTAACTCGTATCCGTCGCCAGATTGGGGTTACGAGGCATTACCAAAAAAGATAAAACTCTCTCACATTCACACAGTCTACCAAACCATGTTTAGAGATATACATTTATAACTTCAGTTTATCAATTTTTGAATCAATAATACACAAAACACAATTCAATTTTATTAAACTCACATATAACCATTTTATTACCTTATAACAAAATTACTATTCATATGGTAAATTTTCAATACAAAAACTAAATATTTAAAAGATATGATTATATATGCTACTTTCCATGTCAACTTTATTTTTTCTCCAATACTAAACACGCATAAAACATTTCATAGCATCCAATCCATATATTCAAAAAATCAATCCATACCATATACCTAGTTACAAAATTCATTATAAAGCTGTGCGTACAAAACCATAGTACTTTAAACTCTCTTGTGCACAATTAATAACTTTACGAACATCCATTTCGCATGCCAAATTACCAAGCTTAAAACACATACACATAACCAGTAAGTTAAATAATTATTCAGTCATCTATAATATCTTCAATACATTATAAATTTAATTATACCATATACCATACCACTTATTCAACAAGTCGAAAATACTTATACTCATAATTCATTATTTTTAACCAAATCACCAACATATGTGTTATATGCATACGTATTTAATATATATATCATTAGCCGAATATGCATACATGTCATTTACCAATTCCAAGAAAATTTTACAAGTATTATATATCAAAGTTTGTGTCTGTAACACCCCCTTACCCGAGACCGTCGCTGGAGTCGAGCACGAGGCGCTAACAGACTTAAATTATTAAACAATTTCAAACAATTTATTTCACCTTTCCAAATAAACTGCCTATCTGCGTCACAGGCACTAAAAAAATCATATCTCCAGTTAAGAAACTCAAAATTAAAATCCGTAAATTTTCCCTGAAACTAGACTGATATATCTATTTAATAATTTTTTTCCAGAATTTTTGGTTGGGCCAATTAGTACAGTTTATTAGTTAAAGTTTCCCCTGTTTCAGTGTTTGACTTCTCTGACCTCTGTTCACTACGAATCACTTTTCACTCTGTACAGAATTTAGATGACTATGCCATTTATTTCCTTTAAAAGTAGACTCAATAAGAAATCTATACATATAATGTATGACACCTAATTATTTTTTTACAATTATTAGTGAATTTGTAAAGTTGGAACAGGGGATTTAGAAATCGCTTTGACCCTGTTCCACCAAAACTCAAATTTCTCATAAATACATCTCACTTACCTGTTTTGTTTCTTCCATATGAAAATAGACTCAATAAAATTAAATTTATTATTTTATTCATTTTCTAATTCTATCTCTACAATTTTTTGTGATTTTTCAAACTCAGGTCATTGCTGTTGCATGATACTATTTTATAGAAAATTTCACCTTTTTATGAATTTTCATGGATTAGATAGCACATTAAGTATACATAACACCAAATATGATCTTGATTAGCCATTCCAATGGCTAATCGTTACCAAACATTTCCTTACCAGCCAATAGGCATATCATAGGATTATATACACAAAATGATTATAATGCTATACATGCCATACTTAAAATATACAAGCCACTATACCAAAATGGTCCACGGATAGTGTGAGCGAGCCTCCGACCGTTCCCAATTTCCGAGCTGGCTTGTCAAAACTATAAAGAATGGAAAGGAGGGAGTAAGCGTAAATGCTTAGTAAGTTCACATGTAAATAGCAAGTAACATAATCATGCAATCCAACATAAAACATCATTTGTATAAATATCACCAAGACATTCATGTTACATTTGCATTTACTATCTTACCACGATTTCAGCATACCAAGTTCTCAACCCCAGGGTTTAAGCGCATACCTGTCCAAATTTTCTCATTCACCACACTTACCAACATGTCACCTTGGTCTTAAGTATTCTCCTTATTCACTTAAGATTCACCCATTGAACACATTGAAATATAATTTGGATACATGGATTGCATGCACATAAGTGCCATACCCACAGCTAGACAAACTCAGTAGCCTGCAGAAATTATGTAGCCAAGCTACCATGTAACCTGCCCATAAGCGAACTTGGACTCAACTCAACGAGTTCGGATGCCTAGTTACATCTCACGAACTCGGCCTCAACTCAACGAGTTCGTAAATCAAATATCCTAGTGACATGTCACTTGTATCCTAATCATTCCCAAGGTTCAAACGGGATTTTCCTCAATCACACATCTTTGTTGTCTTCTACGGAATGTCGAAATCGATACTTGATAGCATTTCATATTTATCAAGTAGCTCACATAATTTGCATATTACTAAATAATAATCCACAAAGCATAATATTTCATGATAACAATCATCATATCATATAAATAACATTAAACTACTTAAAATAACAATTATGTTCCTACATTTACACATGAACTTACCTCGATACAAAATGTTAGAAATGGAGCCTATTCCTCGTAAACTTTATTTTCCCTCGATCATGACTCGAATCTTGTTTCTCTTGATCTAAAATAAAAAATTTAGCTTATTTAATACTCACATTTATTAAAACAGTCCTTGACTCAAACTTTGGAAAAATTACATTTTTGCCTCTTAAGTTTTACATATTTACACTTTTTTCCCAAGGCTCAGAAATTAAACTTCATCCTATTTTCTTATGTTTCATGACATGCTGATTATTTCTCCCTTCTATGGCAACATTAATTTCTCGCTCTAACATGTACTTATGAACATTACGTATTTTTACCGATTATGTCATTTTACTCGTTTTCACGTAAAATCGCTTAGCAAAAGTTGTTTAACCCAATTTCAAGTTTCATATTCTACCATAAAACATCAAAATAAACACATTTCACCTATGGGTATTTTTCCAAATATAAAACCTAGGTTAAATTATTGCTAGAATAAGCTTAATGAAGTTGCCGCGACTCCAAAAACGTAAAGAACATTAAAAACGGGGCTAAAATGGACTTACAATCGAGCTTGAAAACTTGAAAAACCCTAGCTATGTCTTCCTCATGTGAAATTCGGCCAAGGGGTTGAAGATGGACAAAAATTGGCTTTTAATTTTGTTTTTAATTCATTTTAATAACTAAAAGACCAATTGCCCTTAATTAAAAGCTATGGTGTTTTATCTTCCTTTAGGTATTTTTGTCCAAACTAGTATAATGGCCTAATTCCTATCCAAGGACATCCACTTTAAAAACCCATTACTGACAAGTACTTAGTACCTTTGTGAACTAGAACACACATTTTACAACTTTTGCAATTTAGTCCTAAATATCAAATTGGACCCTCTATCGATAAAATTTCTAAACGAAATTTTCACACAATCATGAAATCATGCCATAGACCTTAAAATGGTAATAAAATAATTATTTCTATCTCATATTTTTTGCCTTGAAACTACTATTCCGATTAGGCCCTAATTTGGGATATTACATGACAATACTAAAACACACCAAATAACCAATTTCAGTATATTGCAAAGTCATCACATAGCTTATCAAAACATGTATTGAATATCACGTATTAATCCATTTTCAATCTTAGTTGCCGAATACATCCATCCATGATATTATAAATTTCATACACATATCTTATGTCAACAAAATACACATTACCATTGGACATGATCAACTAAAGTCATTCATTAAACATATTACTTAATTGTTAATAAATATATCAAACACCTCACACATACTTATATATATATGCCTAAATACCTATATATGTATGTATCGAATCATCAATTAAACATATTCATTATCCAAATCCAGCATTTAGCTGAATTCACTCATCAACCCAAAATAACTATTAATATCTTATGCAAAACATACACACATCATTTTTACCATGAGTAACCTAACAAACATATTTCATATTCATGTATATACCAAAGCCGATTCAACCAAAACACATCCAAAATCGTCAACCATATTCCATGCATATAACATATATAAACATGACTAAGTTCATATAATCATTTATCATATTAGCCATTTTCTCATGGCTTAATATATACACCACTTCATACTTATCCAAATATAACCTAGCTTATACATGCCATAGATCCAAGTTTAAACTTATAATGTACCAAAAATAATCGATAGTGTGATGGACTTTGCTGATGATCCCCGAGCTCGTAACTAATCTCCAAAATCTATAAAACAGAGGCAAACATAAACACACATACAGTAAGTTATTGTAGCTTAGTAAGTAATAAGCAAATAAATCATTAAATGAACATTAGTATTGAATCAACTAAACCGAATCAAATAATCTATAATCAAATACACATTTTTCATGCCTGAAACTTATATACCATCACATGAACGATATGTAATTATATTAACTTGGCCGAATACACATAATTTCATATGCATATATAATTCTCAATTCCATAATAAATATATTTCATTTGTTCATATCAAATATATACTCACCTTATCTTTTAAAACATTTAACTTAGCACATACCTGACATTTTAGCTCGATTTCACATTCGATCTAAACTTGATATTACCCGTTGAACCATTCAAAATTAAATTGGATACTCGGATAATCACATATATTGAACAATGCCAACATCCCAGACGTGGTCTTACATGTTATCTCATATCGATGCCACTGTCCCAAACAGGGTCTTACATGGATCAATACGATGCCGATGTCCCAGACATGGTCTTACACATAACCACATATATCAATGCCAATGTCCCAGACGTGGTCTTACACGAAAACACATATATTGATGCCAACATCCCAGACGTGGTCTTACACAAAAAACACATATCAGAATCCTATGGTTCGTACAGGGCTTTCGAACGTCATAACTCAGTCAAATCGAACCCATGAATTTAAATCCAAAGCATATATGCAATCGGTCATGATATATAAATACTAATAAAATTCAATTCGACTTTTTAAGTTTACATTTGTTCAAAATTAACAGCATTTACTTACTTATAAACTTACCTCGGACGATGAAAATCGAAACGAGACGACTAGTCGGCAACTTTAGTTTTCCCCCGATCCAAATCTGAACATATTCAAATTAAATTCATTCAAAAATATTTTTACTCAATTTAGTCCAAAAACACATAAATGAGTAAATTACCATTTTACCCCTGAGATTTTACACTTTTTACAATTTAGTCCAAATTGCACAAAACACAAAACATGCAAAATTTGAGTATACCATATGCTTAGACTGGATCTTCCCTGTGTTCATACAAGTCCATATATTTCATTTACTTCACAATTTAGTCCCTCAATTTATTATTTTTTCAATTTAGTCCTAATTACTCAAAATCATCAAAAATTCCAATACAAAACATGTTAATCCAAAACATATCTTTCATATTTCACCAAATAACTTCACAAAGCTCAAATATTCATCAATGGCATAACTCAAAATATTCACCAAAATAAAAAATTCAAGCATGGGCTTTGTATATTACACTGCAACGATCTCAAAAACGTAAAAATTATCAAAAATCGAGCTAGAACTCACCTTGAATCAAGCTTGACAAAGGCCGAATAACCTAGGCTTTGATTCTTTCTTTTCTTTTATTGTTTCAATCATGAAAAAAGTAAATTTACATGCTTATTTAATTTTTATTTTTATTATAACATATATTATTATTTGTTTTACTGAATTAACCTTTATAATAATATATAAAACCATTATAATTCATGGTCATTACCGTCCACTCAAATTTTCAATGGCTTAATTGCATTATAAGTGCTTCACATTACAAAGACAACATCAATTAAGCACTTTCACATTCAACCTTCAAATTTTCATTTTATGCGATTAAGCCCTTTTTATTTAATCGGCACTCAAATGATAAAATTAATTCACGAAAATTTCATAGATATAAATTCACACATAATAAATGCAGAAAATAATTTTAAAATATTTTTTAATCGAATTCGTGGTCCCAAAATCACCATTCTGAATAGGGTCTAAATTGGGCTATTACATGAGCTATAACGGGCTCACCTGGAACCTCAACCACCTTGGGCTTCAATGGCTTTCCACTTTGTACAGTGGCAGTTTTGCAATGCTCTTTGGTCGTGCTTCTCAAATTTTCTGTATCACTTGGCCAAATACCTTGGGGTTTTCTTTTGAGCTCATTGGTTAACTGCCCCACTTGGTTTCCTAAATTCTTTAATGTTGCTACTTGGCTATGGATTAGTTAATCATTCTTTTCTAGGTTCACCTTTAGAAAATTCTCAAGATTACTTGAAGACTCAGTTGGTGTGGATTGTTACACTTGTTGCAAATATTCTGGCAGATAATTTGGTCGAAATGACATAGAAGAGTCGCTATGGTCTGCCCATTGTTTACTCCATGGAGAAATTGGATGATTCTGCCATGAAAATTTATAATAATTTGACTGTGGAACATTCCAATTTTGATTTCCCATGTAATATTTTGACTCTTGATTCAATGGGCAATTTTCAAAGAAATGGCCATCTCCACAGTATTCACAAGAAATATCCTTGAACTGGTTCAATTGCTATCCTGTCAGATTACCATTGAAACCATTAACAGTTATGTTCTTAAGTATTGAAGACATAGAGGATACCTGGGCTGCCAAAGAAGTAAGTGTGTCAACTTATGTACTCCTACTGCTCGTCTTTCTGAGGCTACTTAGTTGGTTGGCCACTAATAGTTATTGTTGGCAATTCTTTCAATAATCTTGTAAGCATCGTTATAAGACTTAGAAAGAAGGGCATTTGCTGAAGCATCCACCATCATTCTAGTATAAATATTGAGACCAATATAGAAAGCCTCCATTTGAACGCAACAAGGAATGCCGTGATGAGGGCACTTTCGTAATAACTTCTTGATTCACTCCCATGCCTCATGTAAAGATTCTTCATCAAGTTGCTGAAATGAAGTGATTTCATTTCGGATCTTGGCAGTTAAAGATGGGGGAGATATTTCATTAAGAAACGTTCAACCAACTCTTGCCATGTAGTTATGGAACCAGACGGTAGGGAGTTCAACCACGCTCCTACTCTATCTCTTAAGAAGTATGGAAATAATCTCAGTCTCAAGGCATCCTCAATCCCCTCGACTAGTTTAAATGAGTCACTCACTTCCATGAATAGCCGAAGATGAAGATGTGGATCTTTAGTAGGAACCTCACTAAATTGACCCATATTTTGCAACATTTGGAACATGATTGGCTTCAACTCAAGTTGTTGTGCCTCAATTTCGGGTCTCCTAATACTCGGATTGAGCTCGTTGAATAGAGGAATGGCATATTGTTGAATGGCATAGTTTCTATCATCGGCAACAATGATCGGATTGTGAGTATTATAAACGAATGTTCCATTGGATTTTTGAAATTCATATATTCGATCCTTCTTTGCTTCGCTTGTCTTTTCCTTTGTCAGAAAGTCCTTTCAATTTCAGGGTTTACAGGAAGTAAGTAAAAATTTGATCAACACTCGCAAAAACCTAAAACAAAAAATGGAATTAAAATTTAACAGAAAAAAGACTAAAATGCAAAATTAACAATTTCACAAATAATGACTTTTTAAAACAGTCCCCGGCAATGGCGCCAAAAACTTGGAACGACGAAAATATGCAAGTGTACACAATCGCAACAAGTAATAAAGTGACAAGTAAATGTCGAGTTATTGTAACGCCCTGAACTTTGGGCCTAGATGAATTAGGCTTTGGGCTTTGGGTTTCATAAAATTTTTAACTGAGCATGAAAATGACAAATGACATGTTGGCTTTAAGGGTTTAAGGAATTTGAAGTGTCTAGGTGTGTTGAAGAAGTTCTGGGTTCGAGTTTTGTGGTGGAGGAATTTTAATTAAATTATTAAAAGAGCCCTAATGGCAAGTAGTTGGGCTTTTTAATAAAGATAGGGAAGAATGGCCTCAAAAAGCCTTGTGGAGGAGTGGCTAAGTGACGCTATTTCGGGTGTAGGGAGGTGGCGTTAGTAGATAGCAAGGAGATCTGAGGCTCGATGTAACACCCCGAACCCGACCTAGAAGTTTGGGTCAAATCTAGCGTGTCACATTGAAGTGTTTTTCGAAAACCATGTTTCCATTAAGAAACCTTCTTAATAATTAAAAACTTATACCCTTTTTAAACCTTGTTAGAAAACTTCAGCTAAATAACATTCTTAACAACTTTGTAAAAATCTTGGCAGTTGCAGAAGCTTAATTTAAAAATAATTGCGGATACGTGATGGTTTGAACAATAGTAGTTGCTTTGGAAAACCGTGTTCTAATACTAGCTATTATAAGAACAATAAGTAAAATTTGAAATTTGAAATCCAGAAAATTACAATGGCTTTACTACAGCCCACATAAAACATTTAAAAGTAATAATCAAAACTATAAAATAAACAGTGTGTGTGGCTTCCTCCGAGCCCCTCGTAGCTCCGATCTGTCTAAGGCTGGAAATTACCTGAAAGGTTAATAAAAGGGGTGTGTAACACCCTGTACCCAAGACCGTTGCCGGAGTCGACCACGAGGTGCTAACAGACATAGTTCATTTATTTCACAGTCCATTTTAAAAATTTCCAGACTGCTGGCTAACTGCGTCACTGTCACCTTAAAAATCATATCTCGAGTTCCAAAACTCAAAAACCAGTTCTGTAAATTTTTCCTGAAACTAGACTCATATGTTAATCTACAAATTTTTTTCTAGAATTTTTGATCAAGCCAATTAGTACAGTTTATTAGTTAAAGTCTCCCCTGTTTCAGGGTGTGACAGCCCAAAATTGACCCTAGTCGGGAAGTGGTTTCGGGACCGCTAAACCGAGTCACCGAAAGGTTCGAATGTGATGTTTATTGTCTAGAATATGTAATCATGAATGTGTGAAAATTTCAAGCTTCGATTTAGTCGATTGCATGTGAATTTAGTCAATAGGACTTATATGAGAAAATTTTAAAATGTGATAGGTCAATGCATGAGGACCTATTAGTGCATGTGGAAGAAAAAGGGGACTTGCATGTCAAATTCCCCCTCCCTAATATGTAGTGGCCGGCCATGCTATGGGTGGAAACATGTCTCCAACATGTTATGCTAGTGATGTATGTTAAGAAAAATAAAATAATGAGCATGGTGATTAAATAATGAAAGGAAGGGTGATGAAAAAAAATAATAATAACATGGTCTCATCCATACCCCCTTGTTACCGTGAATTGAAGAAAGAAAACAAAAAAAAAAGTGTTCATTCTTGAACATCCTTGGCCGAATAGAGGAAAGGAAGGAAGGGGAAAAGCTTGAGAAAATCGGCTATGGTGGTTTGCTAGACTAAGGTATGTTTGATATTATTCTTTGAGATTCATGTATATTTTAAGTTGTAAGTGAAAATCTACCTAGCCATGGTTCAAATTTTGTTAATTGATGGAGATGATATTCGGCCATGAATGTTACATTCTTGGTTGGTATTTTGATGTCTTTGGTGATGAGGTATGAAGATGGTTGATTTTGAGTGTTTAATAAAAAAAAGGATGCATGAGTTATTGTTAAATAATGGTCGAATGTAGCATGATTAAAGATGTGAATAAATTGAAGTTAAGGAGGTTGTCAATGAAAAATATGAGTTGGATGAGGCTTAAAGAATAAAAATCTAGGTGACTAGAGGTCAAGGACATTCGGTCATAGGCTTGTGTGCTAGCAAAATCGGCCAAGTGTTTATGTGGTGGAAATTAAGTGTTAAATGGAATGAAAATGATATTATATGGGGGTATGTATATTCGGCCATATGAGTAAGTATATAGATGATGTTAAATTTGATTATGTATAATGGGCATTAAGATGTGGAACATAAGAAATGTAGTCATATGTGGAATTACATGATGTTATAGTTGACATTGTACACACATACATCCATTCGGCCATCAACATGAGTAATTAGTGAGGATGGTTGCCGAATATACAAACATACATAAGCATGTGTAATTGAATTATGAATGTTTAACAAGATGGTTAAACTAGTGAATTATTGATTAAGCTCAAGGAGCTAAAGGAGGAGAATCAAGCAAAGGCAAAGAAAAGATCACTGAGTAGCCGAGTTGGAACCGTCTTACCCAACACAAGGTAAGTCATTAAGCATGTAGTTGGTATTATTTCAAATGGTCATAATGTTTATGTATTGATGCTGAATGGAATGAATAAATATACATATATATATATGCATGTACGTATGTGATGATGAAATTGTTGAATGAAAAGAGGTAAGATGTACTGAGTTGTTGATCTCGGCACTAAACGTGCGGGTATAACCATTTATGACCATGAGATTGGCGCTAAGTGCGCGGGATTAAATTGTACAGCACTAAGTGTGCGATTTGACTATGTTGCACTAAGTGTGCGAAATGAATATGATGCACTAAGTGTGCGAATTGACCATGCGGCACTAAGTGTGCGAGTTTGACTATGTAGCACTAAGTGTGCGATTTGATTACGTAGCACTAAGTGTGCGAGTTGATTATATAGCACTGAGTGTGCGGACTCAATATACATTCGTGAATCATTATGGACACTATGTGTGCGACACTATTGAGTCGATCGCGGACAGCGGATCGGGTAAGTGTCTTGAGTACATGGCTAATAGGTGCTATGCTTATACTTGGTGTTGAGCTCGGTAAGTTTGAACCTATGTGACAAATATACTTGAAGTCACGTACATAATTTTTTATCGTAGGATGGGTGAAAGGCCGTTTAGTCGTTTGATTGTAACGAAAATAAATTGATTTATGAAAATGCTTCAATGTCCTATTGATGAGTATATGGAATGTGAATGCATGAATTGATATGAAACTGAATTGATAGGTTGGAGGAACGATGGTATGGTTCGGTATGGATGGAGTAAATTGTCTCGTTCTATTTTGTATCCTCTTGTGATAATGTTATTGATGGATGGTAGTGCATTGCTTATGACTTACTGAGTTATAAACTCACTCGGTGTTTCCTTGTCACCCATTATAGGTTGCTTGGACTCATCTATTTTTGCGGGGTCAGGCCGTCATCGAAGTCATCACACCGGATAGCAAGTTTTGGTACTTTCTTCTTAGTTGGCTTAGAAGAACATTTTGGCATGTATAAGCTATTACGTTGTGTTTGAACTTTGGCATGTAAACTTTAAGCCATGCGAAAATGGCACGAATGTTCGATTGAGTTGGATCAAGGGTAGGCATGAAATGGACCTAGTTACTTTCGTAACAGATGCTGGCAGCAGCAGTGTCATGAGATTGAAAAAATCCCTAAAAATAGTAGGAGTGGAATTAATTGATGAATAAATTATGTAATCGAAGCTCGATGAGTCTGTTTTCATGAGGAAGTAACGAAAGGATCATACGGGCAGTATATTAAGAGATAATCAGATTTTTGTGGGACAGGGACAGAACGGTTTCTGGATTCCCTGCTCCGAATTTGGAAATTCATTATAAATTAACCAGAGATAATTAGGGGTCGTACCATATATGTACAGATTCCTCTCTGAGTCTAGTTTTCATAGAAACAAACGGCATCAGTATTGAAGCCCCGTGCAGGGAGATATCCAAGACGTAATGGGAAAAGGTCAGTGTAGTCGACCCCTGCAACATGGGAGACTTTGACTAATAAACTGTACTAATTGGCCCGACCAAAAATTCTAGAAAAAAATATATAGATGGGAACATGAGTCTAGTTTCTGGGAAAAATTACGAAACTGATTTTCGAGTTACGAAACTCAAGATATGATTTTTAAAACGACTAGTACACAGATTGGGCAGTGTCTGGAAAATAAATTTTATAAGGGGTTAAAGTCAGTTAACACCTCGTGTTCGACTCCGGTGTCGGTTTCGGGTTCGGGGTGTTATATTTGATTGGTATCAGAGCTATGGTTTAGTCGGTTCTAGGACTACCATAGTGCGTATGAGTCTAGCTATACATGCCGAATGTTAATGTTTAAATGTGTGATGACTTCTGCCGGTTGAAATGTTTTTGTTTTGATTAGTAAATGGACCCCGGTGAAGAAAGAACCCTAGCGGATGACGTTGAGAGCGTAGCGGCTGCTCCTGCACAAGGGACGCCGCCTGTTGAACCTCAGTCATCTGCGAATAATCAAGGTGAGGGGGCTAAACAAGCCTTCTTTACCATGATGAATGAGTGGGTCGCGCAATATGCCCGAACCAACCCGGCTGTCCAACAATTCCCAAATTTGAATAATCCACCCCAAGAGCCTGTAATGCCATCAGTCGCTGATCCTGTGAGGCTGAGTAAGCCACCTGTAGACTTGATTAGGAAGCGTGGGGCCGAGGAGTTCAAGGCCATAGTAACTGATGATGCCGAAAGGGCCGAGTTCTGGCTTGATAACACTATTCGGGTGTTCGATGAATTGTCATGCACACCCGACGAATGTCTAAAATGTGCTGTATCTTTGTGGCGAGACTCAGCCTACTATTGGTGGAGGACCTTGATTTCCATAGTCCCGAACGAGCGAGTAACTTGGGACTTCTTTCAAACGGAATTCCGAAAGAAATTTATTAGCCAACGGTTCATTGATCAGAAGCGTAAGGAGTTCTTGGAACTCAAGCAAGGCCGTATGACTGTATCTGAATACGAACATGAATTCGTAAGACTCAGTAGGTATGCCCAGGAGTGTGTAGCTGATGAGGTTGCTATGTGCAAAAGATTCGAGGAAGGATTGAATGAAGATTTAAAGCTACTAATGGGTATTTTGGAAATAAAAGAATTCGTAACACTAGTCGAACGAGCCTGCAAGGCGGAAGAACTTGGAAAGGAGAAGAGGAAGGCTAAATTTGAAGCTAGAGATTATCGTAAAAGATCGACGGGTAAAGCTCCGTTCTCAGTTGTAAAGAAGTTCAGGGAGGACATTAATAAGTCGAGGGCGACTGCGGGAATTTCCATCAGGGCAAGACCATCGATGGGCTCCCGAGCTACTTCGGTAGCTAGTGTGGGCAATAATCGTCACGAGAAACCTGAATGTCCCCAATGTGGAAGACGACACCTAGGTGAATGTTGGGGCAAGTCTACTAGCAGGGCCTGTTACGGATGCGGTTCGAAGGACCACTTTATTAGAGATTGCGCGGAGCTGGATGAGAAGAATAAGATTCAAGGTGCAAGACCTAGTGGAGTGACATCTAGAGGTAGACCACCGAGAATTTTAGGAGGCAGGGGTGGTAGTCAGAGGGGGCCTCTGATACGGCCGATCGAGCCGAGAACCGTACTCCTGCTAGAGCATATGCCATTCGCGCACGAGAGGAGGCATCCTCCCCCGACGTTATCACTGGTACCTTCACTCTCTTTGATACTAATGTGATTGCATTGATTGACCCTGGATCTACTCATTCATATGTATCCGAAACCTTAGCATCCAGTAAGACTCTACCTGTTGAGTCTACTGAGCTAGTAATTCGAGTGTCAAACCCTTTGGGTCAATGCGTACTTGTTGATAAAGTGTGTAAGAGATGCCCTCTAATAATCCGAGAATCCTATTTTCCGGCCGATTTGATGCTTTTGCCGTTCGACGAGTTTGATGTTATTCTTGGTTTGGATTGGTTAACCGCGCATGATGCGGTTGTGAATTGCAAAAGCAAGACTATCGATTTGAGGTGCGCAAATAACGAAATAATCCGAGTTGAGTCTGCGGACTTAAGGGGGTTGCCAGCTGTAATATCAGCAATGTTGGCCCAGAAATATGTAAGGAAAGGGTGCGAAGCATACCTCGCGTATGTACTTGACGACAAGGAGTTAGAAAAGAAACCCGAATCGGTGCCGGTGGTTTGTGAATACCCGGATGTTTTTCCTGAAGAGTTACCGGGTTTGCCACCTGTTCGGGAGGTAGAGTTTGGTATTGAGCTTGTACCTGGAACTACGCCAATTTCGATCGCTCCGTATCGTATGGCACTAACCGAGTTAAAAGAGTTGAAAGCTCAGTTGCAAGAATTGACGGATAGAGGTTTCGCTCGACCGAGTTTCTCACCTTGGGGTGCACCAGTATTGTTCGTGAAAAAGAAGGACGGAACCATGAGGTTGTGCATTGACTATCGTCAACTGAATAAAGTGACGATAAAGAATAAGTATCCGTTACCGCGTATTGATGATCTGTTCGATCAATTAAAGGGAGCATCGGTGTTTTCAAAGATAGATTTGAGATCGGGTTATTATCAGTTGCGGATTCGAGATTCGGACGTACCCAAAACTGCTTTCAGAACGAGGTACGAGTTCTTAGTGATGCTGTTTGGGCTCACTAATGCCCCTGCGGTGTTTATGGATTTGATGAATCGGATCTTCAGGCCGTATTTGGATCGGTTCGTAGTTGTGTTTATTGATGACATCTTGGTCTATTCAAGAGATGAGACCGAACATGCCGAGCATCTGAGGCTAGTGTTGCAAATTTGCGGGATAAGCAGTTATATGCTAAGTTCAGTAAGTGTGAGTTCTGGTTAAGAGAGGTTAGCTTCTTGGGTCATGTGGTATCCGCATCGGGTATTCGAGTTGACCCGAGCAAAATTTCAGCCATACTTAACTGGAAGCCTCCGAGAAATGTTACCGAAGTCCGGAGCTTTCTAGGGCTCGCCGGTTATTACCGACGATTTGTCAAAGGTTTCTCGATGATAGCCACACCAATGATGAAGCTACTTCAAAAGGATGTTAAGTTCGAATGGACGGAGAAATGTCAGAAAAGCTTCGATCAACTGAAAACTCATTTGACTGAAGCTCTAATTTTGGTGCAACCCGAATCGGGTAAAGAGTTTGTCATTTATAGTGACGCATCCCTACTTGGGTTGGGTTGCGTATTGATGCAAGAAGGTCGAGTTGTGGCCTATGCGTCGAGACAATTGAAGCCACACGAGAGAAATTATCCGACCCATGATCTCGAACTAGCCGCCATTGTGTTTGCATTGAAAATATGGCGACATTATTTGTTTGGTGAGAAGTGCCATGTGTTTTCGGATCACAAAAGTCTCAAATATTTGATGACTCAACGAGACTTGAATCTGCGACAAAGACGTTGGCTTGAGTTGTTGAAAGATTACGAGCTTGTCATTGATTACCACCCGGGAAAGGCTAATGTGGTTGCGGACGCCTTAAGCCGGAAATCACTGTTTGCTTTGCGAGCGATGAATGTACACTTGTCTGTTCTACCTGAAAATGTGTTAGTAGCTGAATTAAAAGCCAAACCATTATTGACTCATCAAATTCGTGGAGCTCAGAAAGTCGATGATGAATTGGTTGCAAAACGAGCTGAGTGTGTTCCGAACAAGGAATCGGAGTTTCAGATTGATGATGATGGTTGTTTGAGGTTTAGAAGTCGTTTGTGTGTTCCAAGGAATTCGGAACTCATTCCGATGATTCTGAACGAAGCCCATTGTAGCCGAATGTCAATTCACCCGGGGAGCACGAAAATGTACAACGACTTA